>NW_026112058.1:185000-239428 GCF_024679095.1 Eriocheir sinensis
ACCCAGTGACCATGGCGATGTTTGCCCTGGGAATGATGAAGCTGCAGGACATCATCCGCCATGAAAACACCAACGTCAAACAGGTGGTGTATGCGGATGACCTCACCGGGGTAGGAAAGTCTGCAGACCTCAGGAAATGGTGGGACCTCGTCAATGAACACAGCCCTAAAATAGGGTACCGTCCCAACGCCACGAAGTCTGTGGTGATTGCAAAACCAGAGGCATACGATCGGGCCAAAACAGCATTCCAGGGCAGTAACGTGAAACTGTCAGTGACTGGCGAAAGACACCTCGGGGCAGTCATTGGAACAGTTGAATACAGAACCGAATATGTGAAAACAGCTGTAAAGCGCTGGGAGTCCGAACTGCAGAGGCTGAGCGAGATCGCCAAAACAGAACCGCAGGCAGCCTACGCAGCATTTACGTACGGTGTCAAGCATAAATGGAACTACCTCATGAGGACAGTTCCTGATGTTGCTCCGTTACTAAAACCTCTGGAAGATGCTATCAGAAACACCTTCATACCGGCGATAGCAAATGGGAGATGTCCCAGTGACCAGGAGAGAAGATTGCTGGAGTTGCCGCCAAGAATGGGTGGGCTCGGCATCACCAACCCGCAAAATCTGGCTGAGTCTGAATTCGGGAACTCAATACGAATCACAGCCTCCTTGACCGGATATATTACCAATCAAAATGAAAAGGGAAAAGACAACCCTCAAGATATTAGGTCACTAAGGAATGAAATCTCCATAAACAGAGCAGAAAAACAGAGAGACACTCTGAGTGACCTAATGAGAGAACTCCCAGAAGACACAAGGAGGAGGACAGATATTGCACAGGAAGTGGGCGCTTCAAACTGGCTAGCCACACTACCCATCAGGGCAAAAGGCTTCAACTTAAACAAAAAAGAATTCACTGATGCCCTTGCCCTCAGGTATGGCTGGCCAGTGGATGGGCTCCCAAACATGTGCAACTGTGGCTCACCCTTCAACCAAAATCATGCCATGACATGCAAGAGAGAAGGTTTCGTCTGCATGAGACATGATAAAGTAAGAGACGTAACAGCTCAAATGCTGAAAGAAGTCTGCCACGACGTGACTGTGCAACCCATGCTGCTCCCTCTGCAAGGCGAACACCTCGCCAGACGCACCGCTAACGTTCCGAACGAGGCACGAGTGGATGTTAGCGCCAGAGGGTTTTGGACTCGTGGACAAAGGGCATATTTTGACATAAGGATCTTTGATCCCATGGCCCAATGCCACAGAGACCTGACCCTTGATGCTGCCCACAGAAGAAATGAACAAGAGAAGAACAGAGCATATGAAGAAAGAATACCTTCTCCTTCACCCCGGTAGTATTCACGACGGCAGGAGGGATGGGACCAAGGGCGCAGAGCTTCTACGCAAGACTCGCCGAAACACTGGCGGATAAGAAACAACAGCCAAGTAGTGTGGTCGCCTGGATGAGATGCAGGCTGTCCTTCTCCTCCTGAGGTCAGCCTTGGTCTCCCTGAGAGGAACAATGTCACCTGCACCCAAAACCACCCGCATTGCCGACCTGGACTTTGAGGCGACGGTGGTTGATAGTCGTATCAACCACAAGCTCGTTAGCTTAAAATAATATGTTTAGTAAGGTTTGTAATATTAAATAAATATTGATGTCGTACACAGTCATTTGCGGGGTGGGGCCCAAGAATTTCTTTTTGAAAGGAGATGAGAGAATATACCGCTCACAACGCAACTCTAATGGATGGGCGTATATATATATATATATATATATATATATATATATATATATATATATATATATATATATATATATATATATATATATATATATATATATATATATATATATATATATATATATATATATATATATATATATAGTAGTAGTAGTAGTAGTAGTAGTAGTAGTAGTAGTAGTAATAGTAGTAGTAGTAGTAGTAGTAGTAGCACCCGTAGTAGTAGTAGTAGTAGTAGTAGTAGCATCCGTAGTAGTAGTAGTAGTAGTAATAATAATAATAATAATAATAATAATAATAATAATAATAATAATAATAATAATAATAATAATAATAATAAATATAATAATAATAATAATAGTAGTAGTAGTAGTAATTGAAGAACGGTAGTAGTAGTAATAATAATAATAATAATAATAATAATAATAATAATAATAATAATAATAATAATAATAATGTTATTAGTAATAGTAGAACGGTAGTAGTGGGGAGGCGGTGGCTGAGTCGTCAAAGTAACGGCCTCGTGTTCAGGAGGACGCGAGTTCAATCCCCGCCCGGTGCCACCAAGCTGGGATTCTAGGATCAAAGATGAGCTCTGGGAGGGCAGCATGAGCCAATGCAAGATGGCGCCACTATAAACACTCGCCTGCGCCAGAACGGGCTGGGCCGACCATCAGGACCTACCGGAAAGAAGCCTTGGACCGACCATCAGGATCCACCGGGAAGAAGCCTACCGGCGCAATAGGCTGCAATGTAAAAAAAAAAAAAAAAAAAAAAAAAGTAGTAGTAGTAGTGATGTCACCCACACCATGACATGTAAAAAAGGAGGCTTCGTCTGTATTCGACACGATGAAGTGAGGGATCTGACAGCCAGCATGCTCGGGGAGGTATGCCAAGACGTCACTACCGAGCCGGCACTGCTTCCCCTGGACGGCGAACACCCTCGGTACAGGACAGCCAATACCTCACAGGAGGCACGGGTTGATGTAAGTGCCCGCGGCTTCATGGACATCCGCATATTCGACCCGATGGCTGCCTGTCACCGTGAGCTGCCCCTGCAAGCCGCCCACCACAGGAACGAGCAGGAGAAGACAAGGCATACGGTGAAAGAATCCAACATGTGGATCAGGGCAGCTTCACCCCCTTCGTCTTCACCACATCCGGCGTGATGGGTCCCAGGGCCCAATGTTTCTACGCACGCCTCGCGGAAGTAATCTCAGAAAAGAAGCATCACCCAAAGAGTCACGTTGTCGCCTGGATGAGGTGTCGCCTCTCGTTCTCCCTGCTCAGGTCGGCCATCCTATGTCTCAGGGGCACCAGACACTCTGGCCCAAAAGCCACCAGCATCTCCAATATGGACTATGAAGCCACAGTGGTGGAGAGTGACATTAGGGTGGGTCGGGAGTGACGAGTAGGGAAGGGATCAAGACGTAATAGATGATAGGTGATTTAGTGTCAGGTAGTATTAGTGATATGGTTGGATGCCACAGTCATTAGCGAACAGAGTTGGGGCTAATAACCTCCAAGCTATGGAGCCCTCCATGATTATGTGTCGGGAAAATAAACATAGGCGGAGGTATCATTTATGTAGTAGTAGTAGTAGTAGTAGTAGTAGTAGTATATTTCCTTCAGTTTAGCCATCAAGACCAAGTTTTATTTAGAACAATTCATAAGAACATAAGAACATAAAAACATAGGAGTCTGCAATCTGCAAGTCTGCAATTCATAAGTAATTTTATAGCAAACTAACGTAGAAGGAAGGAAGGAAGGAAGGAAAGAGAACGAAAGAAGAGAGAAAGAAGAAAGAGGAAGGAAGAGGAGAAATATGAATCAAATAACAAGATATCATATAGAGAATGAATGAAGGAGAAAAGGAGGGAAGAAGGGATGGGGAAGACTGGAGGAGGAGGAGGAGGAGTAACCGCCACGAGGGGAAAGAGGAGGTAGTACATCCCCCACACACTCCCTCTCTCTCTCTCTGAAATAAAACAAGGAAGTAAAGGAAGAAAGCATGAAATAGAAGAAATTATAAAAGATAGAAAGAAAAGGAGGCGAAAGAAAACGGAAGGAATGAGAGAGAGAGAGAGAGAGAGAGAGAGAGAGAGAGAGAGAGAGAGAGAGAGAGAGAGAGAGAGAGAGAGAGAGAGAGAGAGAGAGAGAGAGAGAGAGAGAGAGAGAGAGAGAGAGAGAGAGAGAGAGAGAGAGAGAGAGAGAGAGAGAGAGAGAAAGAGAGGTAGCTGGGAGTTGAGAAAAATAATAATAATAATGATAATAATAACACTCACCTAACCCATGATGTAGATGTTCTTTTTCTTCTTCTTCCTGTTCTTGCAACATATACCTATATAATTAAATTCGTGACAAAATATTAACTTGATATAATCGCACGCACGCACAGACACTTTTACTATCACCATTATCTATTATTATTATTTTCATCATCATCATCATTATTATCATTATTATTATTATCAGTTATAATTATTATTATTTTCAAAGATATTTCTAACTTATTTGCACATTATTTTACCTCATTTTTCCTTTTTATAATTTTCTAGGCATTTTCGAACAAAATTTCACATCATTTTGCTTTAATTTAATTTATTGTAATTTTCTAAGGATTTCCTTACATACTTTCACATTCTTTTACCTTATTTTATTTTTTTCTAATTTTCTAGGCATTTTCTTACTTACTTTCACATTATTTTTAACTAATGTTTCCTTATTATTAATATCCAAGCTTTTTCTCATTATTTGAATATCACTTTATATCTTTGACCTTATTTTTCCTTTCTATTATTTTCTATGCATTTTCTAATTTTCACATGACTTTACCTTACTATTATTTTCTAGGCTATTTCTCACTAATTTTCACACGAATCTTACTTTATTATTATTTTCTAAGCATTTCCACACGCTCTTCACCTTGTCTTTTCCTTGCTATCATTTTCTTTTTTTTTTCGTTAATTTTCCTTTTCAACACACGACTTCCCCGCTGTCTTGCCCTCCACCCTCCGCTTTTCTCTTTTTTCAACCTTATTTTAACATTCCCACGCGTTAAGATTGGCACTGTATGATCTATGCCACCTCCTCTGTCTTTGTATGGCACTGCTGCACTTTGAGGAAAAGCAGTTTACTTTAAAAATGGAAAAAAAAATATCTGGCGCTAAAGCGGGGTGTAAGACATGACACCCCGCCATTTTCACTTCTCTCATCTTTTCTCTTATTTCAGCCTTCCAGGGGGTTATAAATGGCACTGTATAACCATTGGCACCACTTCTTTCTTTCTATGGCAGCACAACATTCCGGGAACACGTAATTCGCCTAAAAATGTACAAATACAAGGTTGAAATTTCCCCGGGGTGGCACTTTCCCTCCCCTCCACTTCTCACCCAATTTTCCGCATGATGTAAGCTTTTCCAGGGGCTGGTATTGACACTGTATAATCTCTGGCACCTCTTCTTTCTTCCCTGGCACTGTGGTTCGCTGGCACTGCGTAATTTGTCGGAAAACGATAAAAAGGATTTAATATCACGGGTCACGCGAGCACCATCAGGGACGCCGCGCAGGAACTGATGCGGACTGAGCCGCCGATGGATCTGTACGCAGAGTCTACGGGATTACTATACGCAATGTTATAATTATTTTTAACTATTATAATTATTGATGTTATTATTATGATTCATGGAGGGAAAATAAGGAAAAAGATGTTATTAGGCCTTTATAGGTGATGTGCGAATACATATTTGACAAGGCTTTCGCGGGCGTTGTGGGCGTTACCAGGGGTAGTTTTATGACCTTGGTGGTAGTTTGACCTTTCCACTTTACTGTAAACTTTAAAAAAAATACTCAATAGACACCGATTGACCTCTTTTCTGGCCTTTGAGAATAGTTAATGTGAGGGGCGGAGGCGTCTGAGGAAACATATCCGACAAGGCTTTCGTGGGCGTTGTGGGCGCTTCCAGGGGTAGTTAATGAGTCTGGTTGTAGTCTAACCCTTCTTCTTCACCCTGAGACTAAGGAAACAGTCATGATAACCCTTTAATCTACTTTTTGGCCTTTGAAAATAGTTATTTTGTGAGGCGGAGGCGTCTGAGCCCTGCAGAGAGGCGGGTGGGCGGGGCATCTTGCAAGGTTGCGTCACCCATTCATGTATTACTCACCCTATTTATTCTATGGCTACGGGAAGACCAATTACTTGCTCTCTTAGGCACACAGCTTCCCTATGTTTAAGGAAACAGCTCTATCACGCCCAAAACGAATAAAACGCAGCAGAAATTCCACAAAACCACCCACAAGGGAAATAGATGAAGCGGTCACCAGCCACCTCACAGCGTACTCCGTGACCTCTGGCTAACCTTTCGGAGCTCAAGAACGCCCTATTGACAAGGCATTCGTGGGCGTTGTGGGCGTGTCCTGGGGTAACTTAATGACCCTGGTGGAAGACTAACCTTTCTTCGTTACCATGAGCCTAAGAAAACAGTCCATAGAGTGCGATTAGACTCATTTTTAGCCTTTGGAAATAGTGGATATGTTCGCCCCCGCGGCCCGCCGTCTTTCTGTCATGTCGAGCTCGGCCCCCACATAAGCACATTTGACAAGCTTTTCTTGAGCGTTGTGGGCGTTTCCATGGGTAGTTTGATGACCCTGGTGGTGATTTAACCTTTCTTCTTTACCCTGAATGTTCAAAAACACTCATGCAAACCCGATTGACCTCCTAGTTGAGCTTTAGAAATAGTCGACCTGGTCACCTCCACCGTCCCTGTGTATTCCCGTCTGTACCCAAGGACCTGCCGGGCGGCCATGTACGCCCATTTGACAAGGCTTTCGTGGGCATTGTAGGCGTTTCCAGGCGTAGTTTGATAACCCTGGTGATAGTTTAACCTTTCTTCTTTACCATGAACCTGAGAACACAGTCATGAGAACTCGATTAGGCTCATTTTTAGCATTTAGAAATAGTCGACGTGGTCACCCGCGACGTCTTTGTGTCTCTTCCTGAACCCGTTGGCACCCACGTATGCACATTTGGCAAGGCTTTCGTGGGCGTTGTGGGCGTTTCCAGGGTTAGTTTGGTGACCCTGGTGGTAGTTTAACCTTTTTTGTTTACCCTGAATGTGCAAAAATACTAACGAGAACCCGATTGACCTCCTATTTAACCTTTAGAAATACTCGACGTGGTCACCCCGCCGGCCGTGTCTCTCCTCGCATGGACCCAGTGACCTGTACCTGAACCTTACGTCGCCCAACTACCCCCATTTGACAAGGCTTTCGTGGGCGTTGTGGGCGTTTCCATGAGTAGCTTAACAACCCTGGTGATAGATTAACCTTTCTTCTTTACTCTGAACCAAAGAAAACAGTCAATAGAACCTGAATAAGCTCCTATTAGACCTTTAGAAATAGTAGACGTGGTTACCCTTATAGCGATGACATAATACCCTTATACAGCGCATGCTTGCCAAAAGGGGGCAGCACATAGCGGGGCATGTTTATACTTTTTCAGAGGATCCTTATACTTTTGACAAAAGCTAATAGAGTGACTATGAGGGCTTAGAAATGGCACCCTATAGTTGCCAGGAGTCGCCACTGTAGCCATTCCCAACCCCTCATAGCCCCTCGGCAACCACACATAGCCCCCAAAATCCCCACATAACCCCACAAAACCCACATACGCACATTGTTATGGTTATATTTTACTAACGAGACCAGAGCAATTTTCATGCTAGGAGCGGGGGTGTCATGCGGTGAAATTTCCCTAAACCTATTGTAACCCACTTTCAAACTAACACAACTCCCCTACAACCCCACGTAACCCCTCCCAAACCCACCACAACCACATATATAAGCCCTTGCCAACCCCTACAACCCCCCTTGACCCCAACACACCCCTCCCTCAAGTGTCTTAAACAGCGATGGTCCGCCCCTGGCTTCCCCTACTCCCACCCCTCCCTCCTACCCTTCTCCTTGACACACTGTAAGGTTGAATGACACTGTGGGGATGACAGACACTAAGCTTGACAGACCCTGTGAGGTTGACACAGTGAGGTTGACAGACACTGTGAGGTTGAGTGACACTGTGAGGGCTCAGACACTGTGAGGTTGAATGACACTGTGAGGGTTCAGACACTGAGGTTGAATGACACTGTGAGGTTGAATGACACTGTGAGGGTTCAGACACTGTGAGGTTTAATGACACAGTGAGGTTGAATGACACTGTGAGGGTTCAGACACTATGAGGTTGAATGACGCTGTGAGGTTGAATGACACTGTGAGGGTTCAGACACTGTGAGGTTGAATGACGCTGTGAGGTTGAATGACACTGTGAGGGTTCAGACACTGTGAGGTTGAATGACACAGTGAGGTTGAATGACACTGTGAGGGTTCAGACACTATGAGGTTGAATGACACAGTGAGGTTGAATGACACTGTGAGGGTTCAGACACTGTGAGGTTGAATGACACAGTGAGGTTGAATGACACTGTGAGGTTGAATGACACTGTGAGGGTTCATACACTATGAGGTTGAATGACACAGTGAGGTTGAATGACACTGTGAGGTTGAATGACACTGTGAGGTTGAATGACACTGTGAGGTTGAATGACACAGTGAGGTTGAATGACACAGTGAGGTTGAATGACACTGTGAGGTTGAATGACACTGTGAGGTTGAATGACACAGTGAGGTTGAATGACACTGTGAGGTTGAATGACACTGTGAGGTTGAATGACACTGTGAGGTTGAATGACACAGTGAGGTTGAATGACACTGTGAGGTTGAATGACACTGTGAGGGTTCAGACACTGTGAGGTTGAATGACACTGTGAGGTTGAATGACACTGTGAGGTTGAATGACACTGTGAGGGTTCATACACTATGAGGTTGAATAACACAGTGAGGTTGAATGACACTGAGGTTGAATGACACTGTGAGGTTGAATGACACTGTGAGGTTGAATGACACTGTGAGGGTTCAGACACTGTGAGGTTGAATGACACTGTGAGGTTGAATGACACTGTGAGGTTGAATGACACTGTGAGGGTTCATACACTGTGAGGTTGAATGACACTGTGAGGGTTCAGACACTGTGAGGTTGAATGACACTGTGAGGTTGAATGACACTGTGAGGGTTCAGACACTGTGAGGTTGAATGACACTGTGACGTTGAATGACACTGTGAGGTTGAATGACACTGTGAGGGTTCAGACACTGTGACGTTGAATGACACTGTGAGGTTGAATGACACTGTGAGGGTTCAGACACAGTGAGGTTGAATGACAGTGTGAGGTTGAATGACACTGTGAGGGTTCAGACACTGTGAGGTTGAATGACACTGTGAGGGTTCATACACTGTGAGGGTTCAGACACTGTGAGGTTGAATGAGACAGTGAGGGTTCATACACTGTGAGGGTTCAGACACTGTGAGGTTGAATGACACTGTGAGGTTGAATGACACTGTGAGGGTTCAGACACTGTGAGGTTGAATGAGACAGTGAGGTTGAATGACACTGTGAGGGTTCACACACTGTGAGGTTGAATGACACTGTGAGGGTTCATACACTGTGAGGGTTCAGACACTGTGAGGTTGAATGAGACAGTGAGGTTGAATGACACTGTGAGGGTTCACACACTGTGAGGTTGAATGACACTGTGAGGGTTCACACACTGTGAGGTTGAATGACACTGTGAGGGTTCACACACTGTGAGGGTTCAGACACTGTGAGGTTGAATGACACTGTGAGGGTTCACACACTGTGAGGTTGAATGACACTGTGAGGGTTCACACACTGTGAGGTTGAATGACACTGTGAGGGTTCACACACTGTGAGGTTGAATGACACTGTGAGGGTTCAGACGCTGTGAGGTTGAGTGACACTGTGAGGGTTCACACACTGTGAGGTTCAATGACACTGTGAAGGTTCAGACACTGTGAGGTTGAATGACACTGTGAGGGTTCATACACTGTGAGGTTGAATGACACTGTGAGGGTTCAGACGCTGTGAGGTTGAATGACACTGTGAGGGTTCACACACTGTGAGGTTGAATGACACTGTGAGGGTTCAGACGCTGTGAGGTTGAATGACACTGTGAGGGTTCATACACTGTGAGGTTGAATGACACTGTGAGGGTTCAGACGCTGTGAGGTTGAATGACACTGTGAGGGTTCACACACTGTGAGGGTTCAGACGCTGTGAGGTTGAATGACACTGTGAGGATTCACACACTGTGAGGTTGAATGACACTGTGAGGGTTCAGACACTGTGACGTTGAGTGACACTGTGAGGTTGAATGACACTGTGAGGGTTCAGACACAGTGAGGTTGAATGACAGTGTGAGGTTGAATGACACTGTGAGGGTTCAGACACTGTGAGGTTGAATGACACTGTGAGGGTTCATACACTGTGAGGGTTCAGACACTGTGAGGTTGAATGAGACAGTGAGGGTTCATACACTGTGAGGGTTCAGACACTGTGAGGTTGAATGACACTGTGAGGTTGAATGACACTGTGAGGGTTCAGACACTGTGAGGTTGAATGAGACAGTGAGGTTGAATGACACTGTGAGGGTTCACACACTGTGAGGTTGAATGACACTGTGAGGGTTCATACACTGTGAGGGTTCAGACACTGTGAGGTTGAATGAGACAGTGAGGTTGAATGACACTGTGAGGGTTCACACACTGTGAGGTTGAATGACACTGTGAGGGTTCACACACTGTGAGGTTGAATGACACTGTGAGGGTTCACACACTGTGAGGGTTCAGACACTGTGAGGTTGAATGACACTGTGAGGGTTCACACACTGTGAGGTTGAATGACACTGTGAGGGTTCACACACTGTGAGGTTGAATGACACTGTGAGGGTTCACACACTGTGAGGTTGAATGACACTGTGAGGGTTCAGACGCTGTGAGGTTGAGTGACACTGTGAGGGTTCACACACTGTGAGGTTCAATGACACTGTGAAGGTTCAGACACTGTGAGGTTGAATGACACTGTGAGGGTTCATACACTGTGAGGTTGAATGACACTGTGAGGGTTCAGACGCTGTGAGGTTGAATGACACTGTGAGTGTTAACACACTGTGAGGTTGACTGACACTGTGAGGTTCAGACGCTGTGAGGTTGAATGACACTGTGAGGTTCATACACTGTGAGGTTGAATGACACTGTGAGGGTTCAGACGCTGTGAGGTTGAATGACACTGTGAGGATTCACACACTGTGAGGTTGAATGACACTGTGAGGGTTCAGACACTGTGAGGTTGAATGACACTGTGAGGGTTCATACACTGTGAGGGTTCAGACACTGTGAGGTTGAATGACACTGTGAGGGTTCATACACTGTGAGGGTTCAGACACTGTGAGGTTGAATGATACAGTGAGGTTGAATGACACTGTGAGGGTTCAGACACTGTGAGGTTGAATGAGACAGTGAGGTTGAATGACACTGTGAAGGTTCATACACTGTGAGGGTTCAGACACTGTGAGGTTGAATGAGACAGTGAGGTTGAATGACACTGTGAGGGTTCACACACTGTGAGGTTGAATGACACTGTGAGGTTGAATGACACTGTGAGGGTTCAGACACTTTGAGTTTGACAGACACCGAGGTTGACACACTGTGAGGTTCAGACACTGTGAGGTTGAATGACACTGTGAGGCAGACACTGTGAGGTTAAACACTGTGAGTTGACACTGTGAGGTTGACAGACACTGTGAGGTTGAACAACACTGTGAGGTTGACAGACACTGTGAGGCTGCCACAGCACCTTACAGATGTAATACCCTTCATGACACACCCACCACAGCACCTTACAGATGTAATACCCTTCATGACACACCCACCACAGCACCTTACAGATGTAATACCCTTCATAACACACCCACCACAGCACCTTACAGATGTAATACCCTTCATGACACACCCACCACAGCACCTTACAGATGTAATACCCTTCATAACACACCCACCACAGCACCATACATAATTAATACCCTTCATGACACCCACCAGAGCACCTTACAGATGCATATTTATTTTGGTGGTTCCAGCCGGGCCACCAGATGGCAGGTACAGTTCAGTGAAGAACCCAATTGCTTCTTTGGCTCTGCCAGCGCAAACTAGCATGCCAAAGGAAAGTAGAACGGTTGACTTGCATGGCGTGAACTCCTGAGGAATGAAGAAGGCACACGGGAAGGGAAAAGGAGAAAAAGACATGAAGAAAGGAAGAGATGAATGTGAAGTGATGTGATGACTGACATGACAGGAGGAGACTGGATGCTGCTGCTGCTGGCTACTTCAATACATCTCAAAACTCTCTATATCATACATTCCCCAATACTTATGCAGCACACACGCACTGGCATGCATGCAACACATCTCTTCAATACATCTCAACGCGTCCTGCTGGGAGATCTCTGAACCATTACATTCATTTATACCCAGTAGTGGTGTATTCCAGGGAACATTTCAGGCATTGCATCTTATTCTTGTAAGGTTTGGCGGCTGTTCAGGCCATGGCAACGTTGCTGTACGGTTTTAAGTGTCTCCCTGTCTCCCTGCGTCCTGCTCCGATGACCCAGCCCATTAGTTGTACAAACGAATTTTATTTATAACAATCTAAGGAAGTAATTATTTTTGGAGATTTCAACTTGCCTGTAATTGCCTGGCATCAAGGAAGGCCCCCGTCAGTACACTGCCCTCCACTCCACCAGCCATTCATGCACTGCTTCATGTCTCCTGGTCTGCACCAGTGGGCGTCTGACCCAACTTTTGTCACATCTGGCAACATATTAGACTTAATTCTGACTTCGGATGGTTGGAGATGTGGATGTACCGGATAATTTTCCCAACTGTGGTCACTCCCCATTGATTTTTCAGTAGGTACTGTTTCCAAGCGGGTACGTAGCAAAGGTACCTCCAGTCCTGTGACTGAGTATGCCTGGCACAGGGTGAACACAGGACAACAGACTCTCACCTGCATGATACTGACTGGCACTTTGAGTTTTCCAGTACGTCTGTTGATGCCGTGTTCTTGAGGCTTATAGAGCAATTGTGTCCCATCGGGTCTACGTTCCTGTCACTGCGGCTCTAATTGTGTCTCCCTGTCCTCTGTCACCACTGGGTCCACTCTGGGGTGTCTTATTCATCGAGGGATTCGTGAATCAACAAACACATCTCCGGCTAATGACGTGAGATTATCCAATATAACGCAATTAAGATTATCCATTATGACGTAATATTATCCATTATGACGTAATATTATCCATGGAGGTTTTCATTCATGTATCAGCAAACACGTCTCCGGAGGCTGTGACGTAATATTATCCATTATGACGTAATATTATCCATTATGACGTAATATTATCCATGTGGGTGTTCATTCATGTATCAGCAATCACGTGCGTCTCCGGAGGCTGTGACGTAATATTATCCATTATGACGTAATATTATCCATTATGACGTAATATTATCCATGTGGGTGTTCATTCATGTATCAGCAAACACGTACGTCTCCGGAGGCTGTGATGCAAGATTTAAAGTTCGCGCCTAAACAGCTGACGGGCTCGCCGGGCCCAGTGACCTCAACACCCACGTGAGGCATAGTACGGCACTGATATGGCTTGAGCCTTGAGGAGCCCCAGACCGGTAGAGAACACGTCCAGTACACGATCTAGCCTGTTACTTAGCGTACAAAGGCTTAGGGAATCGTGAAGTACTCATATATGAACACGTAAGCAAAACTTTATTCAACTGAAAAATGGCAACACCTCCTACCATATATACAGCCTTACACAAGCTGATACAGGCGTTATCATTGCACAGCGTGACAAACAGAAGATTAGTGTACATATCTTAACACTAAAACAACACTGGCATAGCCGCTGCAGCCTAAAATTATGAAGGAATGTATCCGGTAAAGGCGTGGAGAATGGCAACACCTCCCGCCATATTTGCCATATTTGCGGCCTTATTCGCTGACACTGGTGTACGTTATTACTGCACAGTACGATAAACAGAAGACTACTGAACATATCTCAGCACTAAAACAACCCTACACGACATAATAAGGACCGGTACAGCCTTAACATATGGAGAAATGTATCCAGTAGTGAGGAATGGCAACACCCTACAGTTTCCATACTTCCAAATTAAGCTCAAAGAGGCAATAACTGTATGATAAACAGAACACACAGTATGATAAACAGAACGTTGATTAACATATCACCAAAACAAATATTAGCAACACCAGCATGGCCGGTAAAGCCTCAGAACGTGGAGAAATAATATGACAGCTACTCGATCGACCGTCAGCTGGCGGCCCCAATGACCCGTAACTCGCACCACGTAACACAATGATAGACAGCTTCAGGGGCTCATAAACTAGTACAAAGCTCGTCCATTACAATACCTAGGCTTCTATTTAGCAGAGAAAGACACCGGGAATACTTAAATCTGATAGTAACTGCCATCAGCTGGCGACCTCAATGACCACAAAACTATACGTCACATAACTCAATGATAGACGGCTTCAGGGGCTCCCACACTGGTACAAAACACGTCTGTTGCAATACCTAAGCTTTGTTTAGCATAGAAAGACATATTGAAGCGTCAAATGCTCATATACACACATAAGGAAAAAATGGTCAACTTGTGGGAGACGGCAACACCTCCTACCATGTATACAGGCTTATACCGTGCTTTGTTATCACGCATCGTGGCTAACAGTGTACTAGTGAAGATATCTGACCACTGCAATACTGAAGAACAACAACACAATGATCGGTATTGCCTAAAAGCAGGATTAAATATATCGGCTTATGGCACCCTCACGCGGCAAAAAGGAAATTATTCAACAAGACTTTGGGCCCACGGCAACACCTCCCATCACATATACAGGCTTGTACGGGGCTTTGCTATCCCTCAGTGTGCTTAACAACAGACTGAACAAGATAACTAACCACTTTGATATGCAGGAACAACACTGCAATAACCGCTATGGCCTAAAAATAGGGTTAAATATATCCTCACATGACACCCTCACGCCGCAACACACGATTCGTACCTAAAATATGCAAGTCGACTCGGCCAAACGGCAACACTTTTCAACACAGTAACCCTTTCACAGGCCTACGAGGGCGTATATACCTGCACAGTGCGGGGAATATTACATAACTAAGCCTATTGTACCAGGAAGATAAACATAAACCACACTAGAGTCCCCGCCATGGCCTGAAAAAGGGAGAAATATACACTTGACGGCACCTCCACATTCTCTCAATCAACCAGGCAGAATGAATGGCACCTGGCCGCATCGGGCGTACAGCCACTCCCGTTGAGGCCTATACTGGATCCTAGGGGTGCTGTAGGCCTATAAATCATCCTCAAGATAACTCCTGTCGCCTCAATACGCGATAATGGAAACTTTAACATTCCAAAAATTACATCGGGGTTGCGTTTTTGGGGTTGACCTTTTGACCTTGAGACCCGGAGGAAAAGGAGGAGTTACGTTATCAAGGGAGGGAAAATTAACATAGGAGTGTTTCTACGGCTATACTGAGTCTATATCTATGTATCTATTTACCTATCTGTATGTCTATCTGTCTATCACTGCAATAACCTCTTTCTATCTATTGACCATTTGTTGTGTATTTGCCCGTCTGTCTGTCTGTCTATCTGTTTATCTATCTACTTATCTATATCCGTTTATCTGTTTGTCTATTTATCTATATCTCTGCCTTCTATCTATCTATCTATCTATCCCTGTGCAATAACCTCAGTATCTATTGGCTTATTATCTGTTATCATGCAATAACCTCTGTAAATCTATCTGTCTGTCTAGCTATTTATCTATCCGCTTCATTCTGCCCTCTCCACCTCCTCCTCGTTTTATCTTTTCTTTTTATCTCCATCTCTCCATCTATCTTCTCTTATTGTTTCCTCCTCCTCCTCCTCCTCCTCCTCGTTTCGTTTCTTTTTATTTCCATCTCTCCCTCTATCTTCTCATATTGTTTCCTCCTCCTCCTCCTCCTCGTTTCGTCTTTTCTTTTTATCTCCATCTCTCCCTCTATCTTCTCTTATTGTTTCCTCCTCCTCCTCCTCCTCCTCGTTTCATCTTTTCTTTTCATCTCCATCTCTCCCTCTATCTTCTCTTATTGTTTCCTCCTCCTCGTTTCATCTTTTCTTTTTATCTCCATCTCCCCATCTATCTTCTCATATTGTTTCCTCCTCCTCCTCCTCCTCCTCCTCGTTTCGTTTCTTTTTATTTCCATCTCTCCCTCTATCTTCTCATATTGTTTCCTCCTCCTCCTCCTCCTCGTTTCGTCTTTTCTTTTTATCTCCATCTCTCCCTCTATCTTCTCTTATTGTTTCCTCTTCCTCCTCCTCGTTTCATCTTTTCTTTTTATCTCCATCTCTCCCTCTATCTTCTCTTATTGTTTCCTCCTCCTCCTCCTCCTCCTCGTTTCATCTTTTCTTTTTATCTCCATCTCTCCCTCTATCTTCTCTTATTGTTTCCTCCTCCTCCTCCTCCTCGTTTCATCTTTTCTTTTTATCTCCATCTCTCCCTCTATCTTCTCTTATTGTTTCCTCCTCCTCCTCCTCCTCCTCGTTTCATCTTTTCTTTTTATCTCCATCTCTCCCTCTATCTTCTCTTATTGTTTCCTCCTCCTCGTTTCGTCTTTTCTTTTTATCTCCATCTCTCCCTCTATCTTCTCTTATTGTTTCCTCCTCCTCCTCCTCGTTTCATCTTTTCTTTTTATCTCCATCTCTCCCTCTATCTTCTCTTATTGTTTCCTCCTCCTCCTCCTCGTTTCATCTTTTATTTTTATCTCCATCTCTCCCTCTATTTTCTCTTATTGTTTCCTCCTCCTCCTCCTCGTTTCATCTTTTCTTTTTATCTCCATCTCTCCCTCTATCTTCTCTTATTGTTTCCTCCTCCTCCTCCTCCTCGTTTCATCTTTTCTATTTATCTCCATCTCTCCCTCTATCTTCTCTTATTGTTTCCTCCTCTCATCTTGTCTTTCTTCTCTTTCTCTTTTCAGTTTTCACTCTTCTTTTCCGCTTCCTCTATTTTCCTCCTCCAATCCTCCTCCTCCTCCTTCTCCTAGCTCATACATGTCTTTTGTTCAATATATACTTTCTCCTTCTATCTGGGTATATGCTAATTGTACCACTACTACTACTGAAATGCCTGAATTTTTCTCTTTACTATACTCCCACACGACCACTGCGTGTAACGAAACACACGAGAAATGAATCTAGACAAGGGAAGTTTTGCCGGCGCCGGGGATCGAACCCGCGACCAGCGTAACGGGAGAGCCGCTCCTTTTCCAGTCGGCCAAAGAGGTACCCCCCTGGCTAAGTGGGTTATGGGAGGCTCGGCCATCAGGCAAGTCGTGTCACTACACTACTACTACTACTACTACTACTACTAATGATAATAACAATATTAATAATAATAATGGATATGAAACATTGCTTGACTGTTTTGCACGTTCTATTTTGCTTTATTTAATTGGACAGCAGATAAAGACATGGTAATTACAACCAGGTAAACACACACACACACACACACACACACACACACACACACACACACACACACACACACACACAGATTGAAGGAGATGGACCTGACGACACTGGAACAAAGAAGAGAGGAGATCTGATCACGCTGTATAAGTTGGTAAATAAGTTTGATGAGGTGGATAGAGAGGATCTCTTCTCAACTGTGAGGACACAGGGGCTGAGAGGACATGGAAAGAAACTTAATAAAGGAACCTGTTTGAGTGCCTTGAAAAAGTAGGTTATAGTTTTTCACACAGAAGTGTTAACACATGGAACAGCTTGCAGGAAGAGGTGGTGGAGGCGAGCAGTGTCCACCAAATGAAGGAAAGGCTGGATGAATGTATTTATGGAGACGGGACTATTAGAGCTTAGCTCGGGCCACCTAGACTACAAATAGCTAAATACACACACACACACACACACACACTTGTGAAAGCAGTGTAGCGGTACAGCGGTACAGTACCTATAATTTTTTTTTATATATATAGCCACGGACGCTAAATATATAGCTGCACCTTCCACCACCACACACACCAAGTGTCAAGCCACGCCACACACAACACCCAGCCGCACGTGCCCCAGTAATGAGATTCCCTTGTAGTTATGACAGAAATCGTTACTTCTGCTGTGTTTTGGTAATGGTGGAGAGGGAGGAAGGGAGACCCGAGCCCCAGACCAAGGCCGAGTAGTGCCTGGCGGGGCGTGTTGACGTGTGTGTGTGTGTGTGTGTGTGTGTGTGTTGGTGAGCAGCGTTCATTGCAAGGTGTGTTCCTCCATATTTACCGCATAAAATGGAGACAAAGATTCTTGTGTTGCCCTGTAATGTGTTGTTCTATGGCTGTGTTGTTGTCAGTGCTAAGAGGCTGGGCGAGGGAGAGGCTTAGTGAAGCAGACTATGGTGATGCCAAGGTTATTTACTTTGTTGAATCTCGTCGACTACGGACACAGCTGAGGTGGACCTCCGCTGCTTCCCACTGGCTCCTCTCCTCTTGTTGAAGGTTTGTAGAAAAGATATATGAAGAGATAGTGATGTTTCATAAAGTAGATTATGAGATACTGGCACGGACCTAAAACGAATCTTTACCAAGACGATTTCCGTTGCCACTTGGATAACCTGGCGCTGGTGGCTGGTCAGGTACTGTTGACTGGTACTTGAAGGTGTCGGGTGCTACTGCAGTCAGGTTCCTTATGCTGGGAGGCACTGCATTGAATAGGCGTGCTCCAGTGTGGGTGAAGCTGTTGTGCACGATGGTTTTCACTCTTGAGGACACACCTTCAGTCCTCTTGATGTAGCACAGCCTGCCGCGCCTTGGGTGGTGGTGCTCCTGGAGGCCGGCATTTGGTACCAGCTTCTCAAGTGTCTTCCACACGTACATGATGGTGTACCTGTCTCGGCGCCGCTGTAGTGAGTAGAGATGCAGGTGCTGTAGCCTTTCCCAGTAGTTTAGGTGCTCCATACCCTCAATACGGCTGGTAAATGTTCTCTGCACTGCCTCTATCCTTGATATATCTCCCACTCTGTGTGGGGACCACAGCTGGCAGCAGTACTCCAGCCTAGGGAGCACCAAGGATTTCCAGTGTCAGCATACAGTCCTGTTTCCTGGTTCTGAAGGTGCGTAGTATCCAACCAGTGAGTTCTTGGGCTGTTGCTGTGATCTTGTCGTAGTGCAACGTGAAGGTGGCGTCATCACTCACATACACTCCAAGATCCTTGACGTGGTGTTTGCTTTCGATGGTTTGCTGGTTGCAGAGGTAACTTGTCGTGGTCTTCAGCTCCTGTAGTGGGCCATATCTAAGTACCTCAAATTTGTCACTGTTTAGCAGCACGCTGTTCTCCTCTGCCCAAGTTAATACTCGGTCCACGTCAGCTTGTAGCAGGGCAGTGTCACTGTGGGCTTGTACATGTTTAAGGATCCTCGTGTCGTCTCCGAAGGATGTGGCCTGGGCATGCTGGAGGTCTTGATCGATGTCTTGTATCATGACCAGGAACAGGAGTGGTCCCAGCACCAAGCCTTGAGGAATGCCACTTTTGAAACATTTGAAACATTTTATTATACTTGCAATTTGTATACATAGGTCGATATAACATAAATTTGTTGTGCAAGTAGCCCATAGGAAGCTAGAGCTTTTGGGGCAACAATTGGTATGTATTTATAAGTTTTTTTTCTTCTTTTTCTGGACATGTATAGTACTAAATTTTTTGGCCCAAGTAACATTAGATAAAGTATTCAAAATAATAATCTAACAATACTAGTATTACTAATAAAAAGACAATAATGATAATAATAATGAAATAATAATGATAATGATGATAATAATGATTAATAATGATAATAGTAATAATAATAAAAGTAATAATGATAATATATCACCTCTGTTTACGTTCTTCTCTAATAACATCATCATCATCATCATCATCATCATGATAATAATAATAATAATAATAATAATAATAATAATAATAATAATAATACCTATCATTACTACAATGATGATGATGATACACAGCAGTTGTGCTAATAATAATAGAATGACAACAATAATAATAATGGTAATAATACTGATAATAATAACAATAATAACAATAATAATAATAATAATAATAATAATAATAATAATAATAATAATACCAATAATACCTAATAATAATAATAATAATAATAATAATAATAATAATAATAATAATAATAATAATAATTGACTGGGCTGGGTCGAGATAAACTGCCCTGGACTGACACTTGTTGAGTTCGGCCTGTGAGGAAACTGTGGATCCATTTTCCTAGGTTACCACTGATACCATGAGCCCTGAGTTTGTGTAGCAGTAGCCCATGGTCCACCTTATCGAAGGCCTTGGCGAAGTCTAGGTAGATGACGTCTGCGTTCCTGCCCTCCCGCACTGCCTCGAGTATTCCTTGGTGGTGCTTCAGTAGCTGTGAGAGACAGGAACGACCTGTCCTAAATCCGTGCTGTCCCTCGTTTAAGGTATTCCTCTTTTCTAGGTGGTTGACGAGCTTTGTGCAGATGATCTTCTCTGTTATTTTAATGAGGTGTGATGTTAAGACCACAGGACGGTAATTCTTGGCCTGTCCTCTGCTGCCACCTTTGTGGATGGGAGTTACTATCCCGGTCTTTAATAGTGGTGGGACTGTCGCTTCACTTAGTGATTTGTGCCACAGTAGCTGAAGTGGTTTTGCCAGTTCATTCCTGCAGTTTCTTAGCAGTATGGCATGGAAGCCGTCCGGTCCTGCTGCTGAGTCCGGTGCAATACTGTTGATGGCTGCTACAATGTCCCCGGTTTCTAATTCTATATCGGTGAGCAGCTGGTGATCTTTTGTTGGGTCTTGGAAGAAGGAGATAGGGTCTGTTACCATCTTGTTCGGCAGTGGGGTGCTGAAGACACTGTCGTACTGTTGGCGGAGCAGCTGGGCCATTTCCTTTGGGCAGCTCACAGTCTCATTACCGTCCGTTATCAGAGGGCCTACTGGGGCGCGTGAAGAAGTATTTTGAGTTCTCCTTGATGTTTGACACTGCCCTTCTTTCATCTCTGGTTCTCTCTTGCTCATGGGATTCCATCAGTTGATGTTCCAAGGAAACTAGCTGGTCTTGAATCCGACTCCTTGTTGTTGTGTGGTGCTCTGGAACACTGAGTAATTTTTTCTTCAGAGTTGACCTTTTTCTCATTAGTATCTTCCTGTCCCTTGGGATGAGCTGCTTTGTCCGGTTACCTTTCCGTGGGGTCCACCGTTTGCAGATGTCCAGGGCCTTTTCCTGTAGGAGCATCAGTGAGGTGTTGGCATCCTTCTCTGTCATAAGCGCTTCTCAGTCGGCAAGTTCAAGTTCCACTCGGATTTGGTCCCAGTTCACCTTTAGGCTGACATCACCAGCTTGTAACCTTCATGGCAGCAATCAAGACTCACTCCTTCGCTACAATGTTGTATGAACAAGTGCACCCAGGATTATTTATGGAGGCTAACATCATTATAGTGTTGGCGGCCCTGCGATGGTGACGCTCATCATCAACGGCAGTAAATGTGAACACCAACGAGAGTGTCTGTGCCATCCAAGGGTGGGCTGTCTTGGGTGGTGGGCCAGTGTGTGTGTGAGGGTTGTCCTGGGTGGTGGGCCAGTGTGTGTGGAAGGGCTGTCCTGGGTGGTGGGCCAGTGTGTGTGGGAGGGTTGTCCTGGGTGGTGGGCCAGTGTGTGTGGAAGGGCTGTCCTGGGTGGTGGGCCAGTGTGTGTGGGAGGGTTGTCCTGGGTGGTGGGCCAGTGTGTGTGGAAGGGCTGTCCTGGGTGGTGGGCCAGTGTGTGTGGGAGGGTTGTCCTGGGTGGTGGGCCAGTGTGTGTGGGAGGGCTGTCCTGGGTGGTGGGCCACTGTGTGTGGGAGGGCTGTCTTGGGTGGTGGGCCAGTGTGTGTGGTAGGGCTGTCCTGGGTGGTGGGCCAGTGTGTGTGGGAGGGCTGTCCTTGGTGGTGGGACATAGTGTGTGGGAGGGCTGTCTTGGGTGGTGGGCCAGTGTGTGTGGGAGGGCTGTCCTGGGTGGTGGGCCATTGTGTGTGGGAGGGCTGTCCTGGGTGGTGGGCCAGTGTGTGTGGGAGGGCTGTCCTGGGTGGTGGGTCATTGTGTGTGGAGGGGCTGTCCTGGGTGGTGGGCCAGTGTGTATGGGAGGGCTGTCCTGGGTGGTGGGCCAGTGTGTGTGGAAGGGCTGTCCTGGGTGGTGGGCCAGTGTGTGTGGGAGGGCTGTCTTGGGTGGTGGGCCAGTGTGTGTGGGAGGGTTGTCTTGGGTGGTGGGCCAGTGTGTGTGGAAGGGCTGTCCTGGGTGGTGGGCCAGTGTGTGTGGGAGGGCTGTCTTGGGTGGTGGGCCAGTGTGTGTGGGAGGGCTGTCCTGGGTGGTGGGCCATTGTGTGTGGGAGGGCTGTCTTGGGTGGTGGGCCAGTGTGTGTGGGAGGGCTGTCCTGGGTGGTGGGCCAGTGTGTGGGAGGGCTGTCCTGGGTGGTGGGCCAGTGTGTGTGGAAGGGCTGTCCTGGGTGGTGGGCCAGTGTGTGTGGGAGGGCTGTCCTGGGTGGTGGGCCAGTGTGTGTGGGAGGGCTGTCTTGGGTGGTGGGCCAGTGTGTGTGGGAGGGCTGTCCTGGGTGGTGGGCTAGTGTGTGTGGGAGGGCTGTCCTGGGTGGTGGGCCAGTGTGTGTGGGAGGGCTGTCTTGGGTGGTGGGCCAGTGTGTGTGGGAGGGCTGTCCTGGGTGGTGGGACAGTGTGTGTGGAAGGGCTGTCTTGGGTGGTGGGCCAGTGTGTGTGGGAGTGCTGTCATGAGTCGTGGGCCAGTGTGTGGGAGGGCTGTCCTGGGTGGTGGGCCAGTGTGTGTGGGAGGGCTGTCCTGGGTGGTGGGCCAGTGTGTGTGGGAGGGCTGTCCTGGGTGGTGGGCCAGTGTGTGGGAGGGCTGTCTTGGGTGGTGGGCCAGTGTGTGTGGGAGGGCTGTCCTGGGTGGTGGGCCAGTGTGTGTGGGAGGGCTGTCCTGGGTGGTGGGCCAGTGTGTGGGAGGGCTGTCCTGGGTGGTGGGCCAGTGTGTGTGGGAGGGCTGTCCTGGGTGGTGGGCCAGTGTGTGTGGGAGGGCTGTCTTGGGTGGTGGGCCAGTGTGTGTGGGAGGGCTGTCCTGGGTGGTGGGCCAGTGTGTGTGGGAGGGCTGTCCTGGGTGGTGGGCCAGTGTGTCTGGGAGGGCTGTCTTGGGTGGTGGGCCAGTGTGTGTGGGAGGGCTGTTCTGGGTGGTGGGCCAGTGTGTGGGTGGGCTGTCCTGGGTGGTGGGCCAGTGTGTGTGGGAGGGCTGTCTTGGGTGGTGGGCCAGTGTGTGTGGGAGGGCTGTCTTGGGTGGTGGGCCAGTGTGTGTGGAAGGGCTGTCCTGGGTGGTGGGCCAGTGTGTTCGGGAGGGCTGTCCTGGGTGGTGGGCCAGTGTGTGTGGGAGGGCTGTCCTGGGTGGTGGGCCAGTGTGTGTGGGAGGGCTGTCTTGGGTGGTGGGCCAGTGTGTGTGGGAGGGCTGTCTTGGGTGGTGGGCCAGTGTGTGGGAGGGCTGTTCTGGGTGGTGGGCCAGTGTGTGTGTGGGAGGGCTGTCCTGGGTGGTGGGCCAGGTTGTGTGGGAGGGCTGTCCTGGGTGGTGGGCCAGTGTGTGTGGGAGGGCTGTCCTGGGTGGTGGGCCAGTGTGTGTGGGAGGGCTGTCCTGGGTGGTGGGCCAGTGTGTGGGAGGGCTGTCCTGGGTGGTGGGCCAGTGTGTGTGGGAGGGCTGTCCTGGGTGGTGGCCAGTGTGTGTGGGAGGGCTGTCTTGGGTGGTGGGCCAGTGTGTGTGGGAGGGCTGTCCTGGGTGGTGGGCCAGTGTGTGTGTGGGAGGGCTGTCTTGGGTGGTGGGCCAGTGTGTGTGGGAGGGCTGTCCTGGGTGGTGGGCCAGTGTGTGTGGGAGGGCTGTCCTGGGTGGTGGGCCAGTGTCTGTGGGAGGGCTGTCTTGGGTGGTGGGCCAGTGTCTGTGGGAGGGCTGTCTTGGGTGGTGGGCCAGTGTGTGTGGGAGGGCTGTCCTGGGTGGTGGGCCAGTGTGTGTGGGAGGGCTGTCCTGGGTGGTGGGCCAGTGTGTGTGGGAGGGCTGTCTTGGGTGGTGGGCCAGTGTGTGTGGGATGGCTGTCTTGGGTGGTGGGCCAGTGTGTGTGGGAGGGCTGTCCTGGGTGGTGGGCCAGTGTGTGGGAGGGCTGTCTTGGGTGGTGGGCCAGTGTGTGTGGGAGGGCTGTCCTGGGTGGTGGGCCAGTGTGTGTGGGAGGGTTGTCTTGGGTGGTGGGCCAGTGTATGTAGGAGGGCTGTCCTGGGTGGTGGGCCAGTGTGTGTGGGAGGGCTGTCTTGGGTGGTGGGCCCGTGTGTGGGAGGGCTGTCTTGGGTGGTGGGCCAGTGTGTGTGGGAGGGCTGTCCTGGGTGGTGGGCCAGTGTGTGTGGGAGGGCTGTCCTGGGTGGTGGGCCAGTGTGTGTGGGAGGGCTGTCTTGGGTGGTGGGCCAGTGTGTGTGGAAGGGCTGTCTTGGGTGGTGGGCCAGTGTGTGTGGGAGGGCTGTCCTGGGTGGCGGGCCAGTGTGTGTGGGAGGGCTGTCTTGGGTGGTGGGCCAGTGTGTGTGGGAGGGCTGTCCTGGGTGGTGGGCCAGTGTGTGTGGGAGGGCTGTCTTGGGTTACTGTTACCGTTGATGAGGTTTCAGGCCCTGCTCCGCCGCTGATGCAGCGCTCTACGAGGGCCGTCAACAATTTCAACGTTAGCCTCAATAATAGTCTTCCATGCACTTATTCTCAAACATTGTAGTGAGTGAGTGAGTGTCTTAATTTCTTTTACGAATAATATCACATATAACAACTAGTTCAATGTTCATGTCCACTATTTTCATTATAGTATCACAATTAAATATTCAACAATTATTTCCAGCACACTGAACATTCATCACACACAATTTATGTTTCAGTACAGACACTATAATTAATAGCCATGATCAGTCATGTTACGAATTCTCTCATTTTCAGTCTGGAAAACTAGACAACACTGGTCATTCGCTGAGTGGTTGATTTCAGGCTTCTTGTACCTCACACAATTTATGCATTTCTTCTCGGCCATGGTGCACTCCTGTGATTTATGATTGCTTGTGCATTTGAAACATTTTGGGCATCTCCATTGGTCTTGGCAGTACGGTTGGCCTCAAGATGGCCACATCTCTGACAATGATAGCATATAATTGCATGATATCTGTCTCTCACTGTGTATATTCCCCATTCTAATTTTAGCTTGTCATGATTCTTGTGAATCAGCTCTCTTACAGTTGGGTCACACCTCAAAATGTAGTGCTTCGTGCCGCCAGCCGCAGGCTTGCTAAAAAACAACTCAGTCTTATCCTCAACACCCCCAATGGCATGTAAGAACTCATTGCAGTCTAAGATGGTCTCCTTTATTTTTTCCTTGGTTTCCTCTTTATGCACATTGCATATCATGATCTTTGGTTTCATCTTTCCAACACTCTTGGTATTAATTTGCTCAACAGACTCCAGTTTTTGAGCAGCCTCATCCCTTGTGTTCTCATTATCAAAGTTCATGACAATGTTACCTCTATTTGTAAATCTTGAATCAGTTATTTGAATACCATTCAATGCCTGGGAGACTTCATCCTTCATGTCTGTTGCCTTCTTTTCCTGTGTAGAGGCCTTGACAACAAGTAAATTCTTCTTTACTTTCCTCTTACGTTTGGTGACCTCAGCCCAAGTTGCATCTGCTGACTCCACATGTGCATGCTCGGCTCGCTGCAAAATGTCCACCACATCTTGCGCCACCTCAACCAACTCCTTCACACTGACTGCTCGTAACTCAACTTCTTCTATCACTTCTGTGGTGGGCCAGTGTCTGTGGGAGGGCTGTCTTGGGTGGTGGCCAGTGTCTGTGGGAGGGCTGTCTTGGGTGGTGGGCCAGTGTCTGTGGGAGGGCTGTCTTGGGTGGTGGGCCAGTGTCTGTGGAAGGGCTGTCTTGGGTGGTGGGCCAGTGTCTGTGGGAGGGCTGTCTTGGGTGGTGGCCAGTGTCTGTGGGAGGGCTGTCTTGGGTGGTGGCCAGTGTGTGTGGGAGGGCTGTCTTGGGTGGTGGGCCAGTGTGTGTGGGAGGGCTGTCTTGGGTGGTGGCCAGTGTGTGTGGGAGGGCTGTCTTGGGTGGTGGGCCAGTGTGTGTGGGAGGGCTGTCTTGGGTGGTGGGCCAGTGTGTGTGGGAGGGCTGTCTTGGGTGGTGGGCCAGTGTGTGTGGGAGGGCTGTCTTGGGTGGTGGGCCAGTGTGTGTGGGAGGGCTGTCTTGGGTGGTGGGCCAGTGTGTGTGGGAGGGCTGTCTTGGGTGGTGGCCAGTGTCTGTGGGAGGGCTGT
Organism: Eriocheir sinensis; assembly: GCF_024679095.1. Lineage (NCBI taxonomy): Eukaryota > Metazoa > Arthropoda > Malacostraca > Decapoda > Varunidae > Eriocheir > Eriocheir sinensis. The sequence continues at coordinate 211,202 of NW_026112058.1, forward strand.
CTTGGGTGGTGGCCAGTCTGTGGGAGGGCTGTCTTGGGTGGTGGGCCAGTGTCTGTGGGAGGGCTGTCTTGGGTGGTGGGCCAGTGTCTGTGGAAGGGCTGTCTTGGGTGGTGGGCCAGTGTCTGTGGGAGGGCTGTCTTGGGTGGTGGCCAGTGTCTGTGGGAGGGCTGTCTTGGGTGGTGGGCCAGTGTCTGTGGGAGGGCTGTCTTGGGTGATGGGCCAGTGTCTGTGGAAGGGCTGTCTTGGGTGGTGGGCCAGTGTCTGTGGGAGGGCTGTCCTGGGTGGTGGCCAGTGTGTGTGGGAGGGCTGTCTTGGGTGGTGTGCCAGTGTCTGTGGAAGGGCTGTCTTGGGTGGTGGGCCAGTGTCTGTGGGAGGGCTGTCTTGGGTGGTGGCCAGTGTGTGTGGGAGGGCTGTCTTGGGTGGTGGCCAGTGTGTGTGGGAGGGCTGTCCTGGGTGGTGGGCCAGTGTGTGTGGGAGGGCTGTCTTGGGTGGTGGGCCAGTGTGTGTGGGAGGGCTGTCCTGGGTGGTGGGCCAGTGTGTGTGGGAGGGCTGTCCTGGGTGGTGGGCCAGTGTGTGTGGGAGGGCTGTCCTGGGTGGTGGGCCAGTGTGTGTGGGAGGGCTGTCCTGGGTGGTGGGCCCGTGTGTGGGAGGTCTGTCCTGGGTGGGGGGCCAGTGTGTGTGGGAGGGCTGTCTTGGGTGGTGGCCAGTGTCTGTGGGAGGGCTGTCTTGGGTGGTGTGCCAGTATCTGTGGAAGGGCTGTCTTGGGTGGTGTGCCAGTGTCTGTGGAAGGGCTGTCTTGGGTGGTGTGCCAGTGTCTGTGGAAGGGCTGTCTTGGGTGGTGGCCAGTGTGTGTGGGAGGGCTGTCCTGGGTGGTGGGCCAGTGTGTGTGGGAGGGCTGTCTTGGGTGGTGGGCCAGTGTCTGTGGAAGGGCTGTCCTGGGTGGTGGGCCAGTGTGTGTGGGAGGGCTGTCCTGGGTGGTGGGCCAGTGTCTGTGGAAGGGCTGTCTTGGGTGGTGGGCCAGTGTCTGTGGGAGGGCTGTCTTGGGTGGTGGCCAGTGTGTGTGGGAGGGCTGTCTTGGGTGGTGGGCCAGTGTGTGTGGGAGGGCTGTCTTGGGTGCTGGCCAGTGTGTGTGGGAGGGCTGTCCTGGGTGGTGGGCCAGTGTGTGTGGAAGGGCTGTCTTGGGTGGTGGCCAGTGTCTGTGGGAGGGCTGTCCTGGGTGGTGGGCCAGTGTGTGTGGGAGGGCTGTCTTGGGTGGTGGGCCAGTGTGTGTGGGAGGGCTGTCTTGGGTGGTGGCCAGTGTGTGTGGGAGGGCTGTCTTGGGTGGTGGCCAGTGTGTGTGGGAGGGCTGTCCTGGGTGGTGGGCCAGTGTGTGTGGGAGGGCTGTCTTGGGTGGTGGGCCAGTGTCTGTGGGAGGGCTGTCCTGGGTGGTGGGCCAGTGTGTGTGGGAGGGCTGTCTTGGGTGGTGTGCCAGTGTCTGTGGGAGGGCTGTCTTGGGTGGTGGCCAGTGTGTGTGGGAGGGCTGTCTTGGGTGGTGTGCCAGTGTCTGAGGAAGGGCTGTCTTGGGTGGTGGGCCAGTGTGTGTGGGAGGGCTGTCCTGGGTGGTGGGCCAGTGTGTGTGGGAGGGTTGTCCTGGGTGGTGGGCCAGTGTGTGTGGGAGGGCTGTCTTGGGTGGTGGGCCAGTGTGTGTGGGAGGGCTGTCTTGGGTGGTGTGCCAGTGTGTGTGGGAGGGTTGTCCTGGGTGGTGGGCCAGTGTGTGTGGGAGGGCTGTCTTGGGTGGTGTGGCAGTGTCTGTGGAAGGGCTGTCTTGGGTGGTGTGCCAGTGTCTGTGGAAGGGCTGTCTTGGGTGGTGGCCAGTGTGTGTGGGAGGGCTGTCTTGGGTGGTGGGCCAGTGTCTGTGGAAGGGCTGTCTTGGGTGGTGTGCCAGTGTCTGTGGAAGGGCTGTCTTGGGTGGTGGCCAGTGTGTGTGGGAGGGCTGTCTTGGGTGGTGGCCAGTGTGTGTGGGAGGGCTGTCTAGGGTGGTGGGCCAGTGTGTGTGGGAGGGCTGTCTTGGGTGGTGGCCAGTGTGTGTGGGAGGGCTGTCTTGGGTGGTGGCCAGTGTGTGTGGGAGGGCTGTCTAGGGTGGGTGGGTGTAGTCTGGTATCTGGGACGGGAGGGTGCCAGGCACTGCTGCCATCACCATTAATAATTGAGGAAAGATGATGTTTGTGAGATATTAATTTCCTTGAAAATATGGTCTGGGGTGGGGTATATCGAGGAATATATTTGGTAAAGGTATGGTAAGGTCAGGTTATATAAGGTTAGGTTATATTGTTTATGATAAAGAAATAGATATTGTCTGGGGTGGGGTATATTGAGGCACAGGCCGTTATGTTAGGTTAGTCTTAGTTAAGTTATGTCAGGTACGGTAAGGTCAGGCTAGGTTATATTGTTTATGATATAGCAATAGATACTGTCTGAGGTGGGATATATCGAAGCACGGACCAGGTTATGTTAGGTTAGCTTTAGTTAGGTATGGCGGTAAATGTTCAGAGAGTTGCCCGTCTCAAAATATGATACACTGGCTATTTATTTCTGGTCAAAATATTGTGCTTTTTCATTTGGAGATATTTTTTTTCTTCGGAAACTACTAAAAAGTGACTTATTGCAATTTCATCATCCGGCGCCACAGCTGCAAAATACCTCGCAGAGGGTTTAGGGTGGGGGAACATATTTAAATTATCCCAACCAAACTTTATGACCTAACAGCTAATGGGGGGCCTCGCCCCCCTCGCCCCCCTTCTAACCAGGGGGGCAGCACCACCCATGGACTCCCCCCACATGTATATGCGACTTAATTCTGCAAGGGGGTATTTCTCGAAACACCGGCTGCACCGCCGCCGCGTCCGTCACCGGAGCAGTCAAATATGACATGCGTAAACAGTGGTAGCCGTAATTATTTCGCATAACTTGAGAAACACAACAGTAGTAGGTAGAACACCGTAGAATTAATCTAACCTTACCAGGCGAGTGTGGGCCAAATTATTGAGAGTCGTAAGCTATCCCTCCAACGCTCGGGGCCCACAACACCGCGGCCCGCAAAAAAGACACTAACTTTCTAAAAATCGGTAGCATCATTGCTGTCAATTTGCAATGCATATATATGGGGTTCAAAATGCATGGAATAATGAGATCTAACCCATGGCTAGGGTGAGAAGTACCGCAGTGAGATGGGCAACTCTCTGAACATAGATCTAGGTCAGGTTAGGTTATATTGTTTATGATATAGAAATAGATATTGTCTGGGGTGGGATATATCGAGGCACGGGCCAGGTTATGTTAGGTTAGTTTGTCAGGTTATGTCAGGTGCAGTTGTTATGTCAGGTACAGTTATAAATAAATATGATAAAGATTTGAATATTGTCTTGGGTGGGATATATTGAGCCATGGGCCAGGTTATGTTTGATTAGTTTCAGGTTATGTCAGGTGCAGTTGTTATGTCAGGTACAGTTATAAATAAATATGATAAAGATTTGAATATTGTCTTGGGTGGGATATATTGAACCACAGGCATGTAAAATCCATTCTCCCTAAGGGTAAGAATTTTTATCCCTGTGAAATTGTGTAGTTTTGGTAAATTTACTCCTGAAGTTATTTGAGATTTTAGATGCATTATTTTTTGCATGTGGATTGTTAAATAGTTCAGGTTTGATATGAATTAAACAGAAATAAAATATCCTCAATATTTTTGCTGTAATAGTCTGAATAATTTTGTCTCAATTCACCCCAACAAAAAAAAGTTATGAGGAGAATTGAGACACATTTTAGCAAGTGCCAGCAAACATTGGCTGGTGCTGCACCCTGGTGGTGGATCCTGTCACTGACAACATAGGAAAACTATAGGCGACATCTGGTGATATCTGGCTTTCTTGAGACTGTTTTCACCTCCCACCCGTGATCCGCCAGAGTCCTCTTTCTTGCTCACATGACAAGATGAATCAACACTATTTCTTATTTTATCACTCATCAAGGACAACATGCGTTAATTTTGTCACAATTACAAGATCTAAAGTTCATTGGGTACATTTCCCTAGCTGCTTAGCGTCACTGTATGCGACGGAATTTCTTAAAACGTCCTTTTTTCAACAAAATATTGACAAATGGCATCGTTTCACTTTCTTGTCTCTGATGATTTACAATGTTTTCATACCGGAAAGCTCCTACTTATCCTACAATGATGCTTTAAAATGTTCTGTGGTGCAGCAGTAACACAACAGTAACCTCGTGAACTCTATATCCAACCCCACCTGGCAGGGTTACCCGTAGGAAGCTCAGGAAATGGTCCTTGCCATAGGCCTAAAGAGGTGCGGCCAGCAAGAAAGTGGCCGTACTCTGCTCTGCTGCGGCTTGTGCGGGACCCCTGATTCTTGTCAAGAATTTGGGGGTAGTCTTGAAAATCTGATGTGCTAAAACAAGAAATTTAAGAATTTCCCTAGATTTGGGAAAATTCTTGCTCGGTCTAGGGTAATTCTTGATCGCCAGACGATATCTTATGATGGAGAGTGAGCAAGACACTTATGTGAGCTTTATTCCTAGGAAATTTGGGAAGATTTACCCTGAGGAAGAGAAATACTATGAGGTAACCCATGATAGGAGGGCATACATAGCAAGAGTTCTAAAAGTTTGTATAACCAGTGTAAAAATTAAATTCTTAAAGAGAAGGATGAACACTCAGTAGGACTGGCCCAAACGTGGTTATGTTGGTGAGGTTAGTATGACACACTTGATCAGTGGACCAGTGCTGTTGTCAGGCACACCGCCTTTTACAATTAGAAGGATTGATAAAGCTTCTGCTGACTTTAAAATGCATGTAAAACACAGCATGATGTAACCACTCCCCTGGCACTTACAGAAAGTAACAATACGTAGGTTACTTCTCTTTTTTTTACTAGCTACCCGGGATACAAATTCATCATGGTATTTTCCAAAGGGGAAAAAAACAGGTACCTAAATGTCTGAAAGGTGGGTATTTTTGTTTGAAGTGATCTTGATTCATTCAGATGTCAAGAAAATTCAACAACAAGTAAGAGGATGTTCGTTTATTTACCATACAAAACAGTTTTTACACCTGTCTCAATTCACCCCAAGAAGTGTCAATTCACCCCAAGAAGTGTCTCAATTCACCCCAAGAAGTGTCTCAATTCACCCCAAGAAGTGTCTCACTTCACCCCAAGAAGTGTCTCAATTCACCCCAAGAAGTGTGCCGTGTGCCTGTGTTGTCCAGCAGAGGCCGGAGGAGTCTGTGAACAGCAGCGGCACCAGCCAGGTGCTGGAGTGGTGCCAGGACACATCCATGGTGGTGGTTGGTGTGTGAACAGCAGCGGCACCAGCCAGGTGCTGGAGTGGTGCCAGGACACATCCATGGTGGTGGTTGGTGTGTGAACAGCAGCGGCACCAGCCAGGTGCTGGAGTGGTGCCAGGACACATCTATGGTGGTGGTTGGTGTGTGAACAGCAGCGGCACCAGCCAGGTGCTGGAGAGGTGCCAGGACACATCCATGGTGGTGGTTGGCATAAGTGTTTCAGGCTGGGCCTCATAAACCAAAACCTTTCGCCCCCCAAGCACACACACTTGACAAGGCTTTCCTAGGATTTGTGGGGGTCATTTCCATGGCCTGGTTTATGAATTGGTGCTCCCTTTGTATGTTGATCACTGCCCCTATAAAAGAGCGAATAAATGAGCTGCCTTCAAACCAAATATAATAGAATAGAGATAAAAGAGTATATGTAGTCAGTCGGTGTAGTTGTTGTTGCTGTGGAGAGAGAAGGCAATCTTGTACGTTAATCACCCAGTGACTTTCAGACCAACAAGAATCGGCTGATCTTATACTCTGTCGTGGCTGATGAGTCTCGGCGGGAGGTTTACGAGCAGAGGGACCTGCCAGCCCCCCCCCCCCCCCCCCAAGCGGGAGTCTTCCAACCTGTATGCCTGTGAGCCCGTCCGCCTCTCATGATCTCCACAGTGAGTGCTGGGATGGATTTTGCCGCTCCTCAGAACCTTGGGGAGTAACACAGGAAAATGTCGGCCATTCTTAGTTTTTACCACAAAATGTCATGTCAAGGATACAGCAATTGTGTTACTGTGAGTGGTGGCAACTCTTTCCCTTCCCTTCCCTTCCCTTCCTTCCCTTCTCATCCCTTTCTCTACCAATTGTGTTACTGTGAGTGGTGGCAATTCTTTCCCTTCCCTTCCTTCCCTTCTCATCCCTTCCCTTCTCATCCCTTTCTCTACCAATTGTGTTACTGTGAGTGGTGGCAATTCTTTCCCTTCCCTTCCCTTCCCTTCCCTTCCCTTCCCTTCTCATCCCTTTCTCTACCAATTGTGTTACTGTGAGTGGCAGCAATTCTTTCCCTTCCCTTCCCTTCCCTTCCTTCCCTTCTCATCCCTTTCTCTACCAATTGTGTTACTGTGATTGGCAGCAATTCTTTTCTTCCTTCCCTCCTTCCTTCCCTTCTCATTCCTTTCTTTTCCACTTCGTGTCCCTCCCATCCCTTCCGTTCCCTTCCCCTTCCTTCCCTTTTCATCCCTTTCTTTTCCAATTCGTTTCCCTCCCATCCCTTCCGTTCCCTTCCCCTTCCTTCCCTTCTCATCCCTTTCTCTAGCAATTCGTTTCCCTCCCCTCCCTTCCCTTTCTCTCCGTTTCTTCCCATCCTCTCCTTGCCATCTCTTCATCCTTTCCCCTCCTTCCCCTGCTTTCCCTTTCTTTCCCTTCTCTTCTCCTCCCTTCCCTTCCCTTCCCTTCCCATCCTTTCCTACCAATTCATTTCCCTGCCCTTCCTTTCCCTTCCTTCCCATCCTTTCCTTTCCATCTCTTCATCTATTCCCCTCCATCCCTTCCCTTCCCTTCCTTTCCCTTCTTACCTTTTCATTTCCTTCCCCTTCCCTCCCCTTTTCCTTCCCGTCAATGCCTTCAGTTTGATGGTGTTTTTCAGGCTTTTCAGACTGAGGTGAACAGAGGCGTGACTGGGCTGGTGTGTCTATGGAAGGAGCTGATGGTTGCTACTGTGCCGGGCCATACCCAGCAGCTGTGTTGGGACGGCTCCGTCAACTACAGCTACAAGGTGCGTGGACCTGCGGCGCGTCCCATTCTGCAATGATCAGCTGGCAGTGAAGGGTGAGTCTCCGAGGCTCTTGACTTTGTGGACCATAGCCTGTTTGAAAAGCCTCTCACTGTAGAAGTTAACCTGACCTAGCCTAACAAATCCCAACAGTTACTATAGGCCTTGATTCAGAAGATTCATATATGCTTCCCTATTAATGAGACTTTCTATACAACAAAGTGAGGTCATTCTTTGTTGATTTATACCATAAGGTGCTGGCTATCACGTGTTTGAAGATACCCTAAACTTAACCCAACAAAACCCCAAACAGTTAATATAGATCTTGAGTCAGAAATATCATATATGCTTCCTTACTTTCTATACAACAAAGTGCCATCATTCTTCAGGTAAGGTCAGGTCTTTAGGGGCTGTGGTATGTGTGGGGGGAGTCTGGTGTGTTTAGTCTTGCCCTGCAGCGGTGCCCCTAGAGGCTCCGGGGGTGCATGTGGTGGACCTGGCGTGTTCCCCGGTGGTGGTCCTCAGCGACGGCAGGGCAGCTTTCCTCACCACCTCAAATTTGATCCTGATGTGAGTTATTCACTTACTATGCAGGACTTTTTTGTTGATGTTGTTTTATGTTTTGACCTAAAGCTGCCTCCCTAGCTGTAAGAAGTAATTATACCTTCTAAAACAGCCTGTCCTTGAAGTATACATGTTGTTTTGTATAGATTTTTCATTGTAATCTCTATTTTTTTGTGTGCCCTTGGCCTGTACCAAGACTCATGAAGGTTTAGCAATGAAGATCAAAGGGAAGGATGATGTGCACTGAGTCACTAACATTTTTGGAATGAAGGTTTGCGGGAGACTAGTGAGCATGTGGGTAGTCTTGAGCCACTCAGCGGTGACTGAAAAATCCCAGCTTGTGGCGGTGGGCAGGACATGAACCCACACCCTCCTGGATATGGTGCCAGCATGCTGACCACTCAGCCACCTCCACCTCACAGTTCCCAGGGCGTGGTGTGGCTGGACCCCGGTGAGTGAGGCAACAGGCGGCCTGGAGGTGTCCCACATTATGGTGCCCTCAGACAGAGACTACGGAGGGAGAGTCACCAGGGCCAGTGGGTGAGTGTCCCTTACCTAATCCATCACTATTTGTCTCACACCCCATTGCTGAGAGTGTTTGTTCAATGTGAGACTAATAATGTACCCAAAGATATATTAAACACTTCTTTCCTGTGTATACACAAGGCTGTTTTGGCAGCTCTTTGAGGCTCCTATATCTTTGTTTGAGGTTCTGAGGGCCAAGGCTCAAGAGGAAATTAGGTTGTAAAAGTGTGTTCATCCCTTTGCTGTGTGTTTATCTAAGCTTCTGTGGGCCAAAGCTAAATAGAAAGGAGGTGTTGAGTGTTTCCATTCCTTTGCTGTGTGTTTGTTTAAGCTTCTGTGGGCCAAAGCTAAATAGAAAGGAGGTGTTGAGTGTTTCCATTCCTTTGCTGTGTGTTTGTTTAAGCTTCTGTGGGCCAAAGCTAAATAGAAAGGAGGTGTTGAGTGTTTCCATTCCTTTGCTGTGTGTTTATCTAAGCTTCTGTGGGCCAAAGCTAAATAGAAAGGAGGTGTTGAGTGTTTCCATTCCTTTGCTGTGTGTTTATCTAAGCTTCTGTGGGCCAAAGCTAAATAGAAAGGAGGTGTTGAGTGTTTCCATTCCTTTGCTGTGTGTTTATCTAAGCTTCTGTGGGCCAAAGCTAAATAGAAAGGAGGTGTTGAGTGTTTCCATTCCTTTGCTGTGTGTTTATCTAAGCTTCTGTGGGCCAAAGCTAAATAGAAAGGAGGTGTTGAGTGTTTCCATTCCTTTGCTGTGTGTTTATCTAAGCTTCTGTGGGCCAAAGCTAAATAGAAAGGAGGTGTTGAGTGTTTCCATTCCTTTGCTGTCTGTATCTAAGCTTCTGTGGGCCAAGGCATGAAAGGTGGTAAAAGTGCTTCTATGCATTTGCTGTTTTTATTCAAGCTTCTGTCGGTCAAGACTCAAGAAAAGAAGGGAGTAATAGTGCTTCTATTACTTTGCTTTGTCTTTATTTATCTATTTATTTACATATTCTCATCCCTTTGTTTTCATGAAGTGGGCTCCTGATGGCACTGTGCTGGGCATGAGCTGGACAGGAGGAGGATTGCTGCTGTGGAGTGCATTTGGCTCCCTGCTGACTGTGTCTCTGCGCTGGGACCACTCCGAGGACCGTCCACTGTCTCTTGCCATTACTATAACCAATATGGTAAGTAGCAGGGGGGTGGAGCGCAGTCACTGGAGTCGCCTACTTTTGGCCAGAGTCAAAGTCGCTAAAATTATCTCCGACACCTTTATGACAAAACAGCTGCTTCTTCCTCTTAATGAAAATTGGTTAGGTTAAGTTAGGTTAGGTTAGGCTAGCTGGTTCTTCCTCATAATGAAGATTGGTTAGGTTAGGTTAGGCTAGCTGGTTCTTCCTCATAATGAAGATTGGTTAGGTTAGGTTAGGTTAGCTGGTTCTTCCTCATAATGAAGATTGGTTAGGTTAGGTTAGGCTAGCTGGTTCTTCCTCATAATGAAGATTGGTTAGGTTAGGTTAGCTGGTTCTTCCTCATAATGAAGATTGGTTAGTCATTCTTAAAGTCATACAAAGGCCATGGAAGCCTTCAGAAATGTTTGCAAACTTTGCTTATTCAAAAAACTTACTCCAGGCATGTCAAACTACGTATTTAATTGAGGCAAACTACTTGTGTGTCTTACGGTCATATTCTTTATACATTTCAGCGCCCAATCACATGTATTTGACAAGGCTTTCGTAGGAGTTTGGGGCATTTCCAGGGGTAGTTTTATGACCCTGGTGGTAGTTTGACCCTTTTTCTGTACCATGAACCTAAGAAACATATTTGACTAGGCTTTCATAGGAGTTTTGGACATTCCCATATCCAAAACTGATAGCTTGAGTAAAAGTCATGTGCATCGGGGCACACTATACTAAGGTTAACATCACTTTGTTGTTTTCTGCCTGTCTGTTTCTCTCCCCAGTTCCACAGCGCCCAGATGACTCCCATCGTGCTGGCGTCAAGCTGTGAGGCTGTACTGCACCGTGAGCCACAAGCTCCACCTGAGCCACGCCCTCTGGCTCCACAGTGGGGTTCACGGCACACGCGCGTGGCTCCCTTTGTTCCCAAACTCCTCGGACAAGTCCCACACCTTCATGGCCCGGAGAATCACGCTGCCCTTCACTCCATGCGTCCATACAGCCGCTGGGAAGGTGACGCTTAACTTGACTAATCATTTTCGTGTGTAATCTTTTATACTTCGCACACGGCAGGTTTTGCTGTTGAAGAATTAAGACTTTTCTCAAGGGAATCATGGACAGTATTTCCCTTTAGTGCTAAACAAAAGGATTAATGTGAATGCAGTGTGTACAGTTTGGGTCCCTCCCTAACCCTCCTCACCTCACTGAGTCCCACAATATTCAAGCAGTCAAGTTTGTATTATTATTATTATTATTATTATTATTATTATTATTATTATTATTATTATTATTATTATTATTATTATTATTATTTTTACAGTAGAGGAAGTAAGTCAAGGTCAAAACAATAACTGCGCTAAACTAAACCAATCCCTCTAATCACTGCCCCTATGAAAGAGTGTACAGATGAGTGGCATTTAGCAGCATTCAGTGCTCGATGGCTCCTCCATAAACACTGACAAATCAGCTTCCATTACGCTGGCTATCCTTTGCACCCCTTGCACTGGAGTGACTCTGACTGGCACTGTAATGAGGCACTCCTTCACTGCTGCCTGGCACTAAGGGATGTCTGTGGAACCTTATGTTGATGTAGTGAAGGAGGTAGGTAGCCAGCATCCCACATGGCTGGTTTACGGCATTATTAGTGCAGAAAACATTGTCACGCTACTGCTCCTAGGCCCTGGGGGCATGGCTGGAGCTGTTAGTCAGGGTGGTATTACATAACTGGCCTGCAAGACTGTTCACCAGGATTGGGATAATGACTCGGGAGACATAAATTTTCATGCCTCAGAAATCCTGCTGCCAAAGAGTTTGTATAGGAAGGCAAACCATACACCTCAACGTTCACTCAATGTTAGTGTTGATTTTGTTTCTGCAAGAGTTGTTAGAGGAAGGGTTGCCTTAGGGAGAGTTGGTAGAGGAAGTGTTGGAGTATTGAAGAGGTGGTAGAGGAATTTTTGAAGAGTTAGTATATGAAGAATTGGTATTGGAAGTTTTGATTCTGTTTTTTGCAAGAGTTGTTCCAAGAAGGGTTGCTACAGGAAGAGTTGGTATAGGAAGTATTGAAGTATTGAAGAGTTAGTATAAGAAGAGTTGGTATAGGAAGTATTGAAATATTGAAGAGTTAGTATAAGAAGAGTTGGTATAGGAAGTGTTGAAATATTGAAGAGTTAGTATAAGAAGAGTTGGTATAGGAAGTGTTGAAGAGTTGGTATAGGAACTATTGAAGAGTAAGTATAAGAAAAGTTGGTATAGGAAGTATTGAAATATTGAAGAGTTAGTATAAGAAGAGTTGGTATAGGAAGTATTGAAATATTGAAGAGTTAGTATAAGAAAAGCTGGTATAGGAAGTGTTGAAGAGTTGGTATAGGAACTATTGAAGAGTTAGTATAAGAAGAGTTGGTATAGGAAGTGTTGAAGAGTTGGTATAGGAACTATTGAAGAGTTAGTATAAGAAAAGTTGGTATAGGAAGTGTTGAAGAGTTGGTATAGGAACTATTGAAGAGTTAGTATAAGAAGAGTTGGTATAGGAAGTGTTGAAGAGTTGGTATAGGAACTATTGAAGAGTAAGTATAAGAAAAGTTGGTATAGGAAGTATTGAAGAGTTGGTATAGGAACTATTGAAGAGTTAGTATAAGAAGAGTTGGTATAGGAAGTGTTGAAGAGTTGGTATAGGAACTATTGAAGAGTAAGTATAAGAAAAGTTGGTATAGGAAGTGTTGAAGAGTTGGTATAGGAACTATTGAAGAGTTAGTATAAGAAGAGTTGGTATAGGAACTATTGAAGAGTTAGTATAAGAAGAGTTGGTATAGGAACTATTGAAGAGTTAGTATAAGAAGAGTTGGTATAGGAAGTATTGGAACTATTGAAGAGTTAGTATAAGAAAAGTTGGTATAGGAAGTATTGGAACTATTGAAGAGTTAGTATAAGAAAAGTTGGTATAGGAAGTGTTGAAGAGTTGGTATTGGAACTATTGAAGAGTTAGTATAAGAAAAGTTGGAATAGGAAGTGTTGAAGTGTTGAAGAGTTGGTATTGGAACTATTGAAGAGTTAGTATAAGAAGAGTTGGTATAGGAAGTTTTTATTCTGCTTTTTGCAATAGTTGGTATGGGAAGACAGAGCATACATTTACACTTTTTCTATATGTTAGTTTTGATCATGTTTTTGTGGGCGGCAGTTGTCATGTTTGAGGAGGACATCCATCCTGCTGGCCGCCCAGACTGACGCCTCCTTGCCGGCCTGTGTACTACTGCCTCCCACCACCAGCCCCTCCCTGTGGCTGAATGCACTGTAAGTCATTCTTTATTGTGGTTCAATCTCGTTTTTGTGCAGTAGTGATAGGGTCTTGCCACTAATGAATATCAAAATAACACTTTTCAAAATGACACTAAATTAGAAGAGATTCTAAATTTCTACAATAATGTTTGGATTCTCTCAAATACCGTTTTTTTGGGGTGTGTCACGTTTGTCATGTTCATGTTTTTTTTCTTAATCCGTCCGCTGCAATTGGCACGGATTTCACCTTCATTGTTAGCTTGGTAACATAATTATAGTTCCAGGTCTTTCTCTGCTTCTGTGGCAGATAGTGGAGTGTTTCCCATGTGGTATTGGTGTGCTGGATATCCCCCCCCAAGGTGCAGGACTTTACAGTTTTCTTCATTGAATTGTAGCAGCCACTTGTTGCTCCACTCCTGTAGCTTGGTGAGGTCTTCTGGTAGGAAGTCTGCACCCAAGGGGTTAAGGGAATTTCTCTTGTTTGTCTGATATTCTGTATTTCTGTGATGGTAGTGGTGGTGATAACTGACAAGGGTATCTGGCCCTAGAGGAGGAGGCCTCCCAGACTGCCTGCTGCCCCGGTGCTGGAGTTCATCGGGGAGTTTCCGGTGTACCTCCAGACGGTGGTGGAGTGTGCCTGCAAGGCAGAGCTGGAACTCTGGCACTACCTCTATCAGCAGCCGGCAGCCCCAGGCAGCTCTTCATACGAGCACTGGAGGTTCCCCAGCTGGACACAGCAGCCTCATGCCTCATCATTTTGCAGGAGGGTGAGGAAGGAGAAGCAAGGTGGGCTATTAGTTTTGTCTAATTTCATGGCATTTATCTGACAATAGTTTATGAATGTGGTTTCTAGTCACACCGTTAACACACTTTTTGCCTTGTTTTGGTGGAGGTAATTTTGTCTCCATAAATAAAGTTTGCCTTGCTTCCCCGGGACAGAATCTGGAGAGTGCCTCCGTGAGTCGCTGCCTTACAACGCGTCTCCTCCATGCCACTCCAGAAACCAGGGAGTGGAACCTCAGCAAAGACCTCATCCGCTTCCTGCGCTCTGTAGGTGAGGAAGACTCTTGCCTAAACTAAACACTCCTATGGCATTAATAAGATGGACCTTGCTTGTGACAGCATCTTGTGTTTCCAGAAGCAGCTGTTCTTGTATGAACAAGATCCTGAAGTCCACAGCCAGCGCAGCGTCAACAGCCAAGGTATTAGTCAGCATGTATACTTCTGTTGTCTTGTGGTTATATTCTCCGGCAAGGCGTGGAATAAGTGGAGATGGGATAGAAGTGTTGAAGTAGTAGATTGGGGCTACTATCAAAGGGGCTGTTGAGGAAGTAGTCTCTTAAAATGATCCTACAGGCCACAGCAATGAGGACAGGACAACCTCAGTCTGCTTCCTGGCCTGGGGCAGCAGTGTATAGATGGGCGTCTGTGTTCCTGGATTCTTTCCTGCTCCTGATCTGCCTCCCTTCATGTAAGAAAACCTTCTTTTTCTGCTTCCTGGCCTGGAACAGCAGTGTATAGATGGGCGTCTGTGTTCCTGGGTTCTTTCCTGCTCCTGATCTGCTTCCCTTCATGTAAGAAAACCTACTTTTTCTGCTTCCTGGCCTGGAGCAGCAGTGTATAGATGGGTGTCTGTGTTCCTGGGTTCTTTCCTGCTCCTGATCTGCTTCCCTTCATGTAAGAAAACCTTTTTCTGCTTCCTGGCCTGGAGCAGCAGTGTATAGATGGGCGTCTGTGTTCCTGGGTTCTTTCCTGCTCCTGATCTGCCTCCCTTCATGTAAGAAAACCTTCTCCTGCTGCTTCCTGACCTGGAGCAGCAGTGTATAGATGGGTGTCTGTGTTCTTGGGTTCTTTCCTGCTCCTGATCTGCCTCCCTTCATGTAAGAAAACCTTCTCCTGCTGCTTCCTGGCCTGAAGCAGCAGTGTATAGATGGGCGTCTGTGTTCCTGGGTTCTTTCCTGCTCCTGATCTGCCTCCCTTCATGTAAGAAAACCTTCTTTTTCTGCTTCCTGGCCTGGAGCAGCAGTGTATAGTTGGGCGTCTGTGTTCCTGGGTTCATTCCTGCTCCTGATCTGCCTCCCTTCATGTAAGAAAACCTTCTCCTGCTGCTTCCTGGCCTGGAGCAGCAGTGTATAGATGTACGTCTGTGTTCCTGGGTTCTTTCCTGCTCCTGATCTGCTTCCCTTCATATAAGAAAACCTTCTTTTTCTGATTCCTGGCCTTGAGCAGCAGTGTATAGATGGGCGTCTGTGTTCCTGGGTTCTTTCCTGCTCCTGATCTGCCTCCCTTCATGTAAGAAAACCTTCTTTTTCTGCTTCCTGACCTGGAGCAGCAGTGTATAGATGGGTGTCTGTGTTCCTGGGTTCTTTCCTGCTCCTGATCTGCCTCCCTTCATGTAAGAAAACCTTCTCCTGCTGCTTCCTGGCCTGGAGCAGCAGTGTATAGATGGGCGTCTGTGTTCCTGGGTTCTTTCCTGCTCCTGATCTGCCTCCCTTTATGTAAGAAAACCTTCTCCTGCTGCTTCCTGGCCTGGAGCAGCAGTGTATAGATGGGTGTCTGTGTTCCTGGGTTCTTTCCTGCTCCTGATCTGCTTCCCTTCATGTAAGAAAACCTTCTTTTTCTGCTTCCTGGCCTTGAGCAGCAGTGTATAGATGGGCGTCTGTGTTCCTGGGTTCTTTCCTGCTCCTGATCTGCCTCCCTTCATGTAAGAAAACCTTCTTTTTCTGCTTCCTGGCCTTGAGCAGCAGTGTATAGATGGGCGTCTGTGTTCCTGGGTTCTTTCCTGCTCCTGATCTGCTTCCCTTCATGTAAGAAAACCTTTTTCTGCTTCCTGGCCTGGAGCAGCAGTGTATAGATGGGCGTCTGTGTTCCTGGGTTCTTTCCTGCTCCTGATCTGCCTCCCTTCATGTAAGAAAACCTGTTCCTGCTTCTTCCTGGCCTGGAGCAGCAGTGTATAGATGGGCGTCTGTGTTCCTGGGTTCTTTCCTGCTTCTGATCTGCCTCCCTTCATGTAAGAAAACCTTCTCCTGCTGCTTCCTGGCCTGGAGCAGCAGTGTATAGATGGGTGTCTGTGTTCCTGGGTTCTTTCCTGCTTCTGATCTGCCTCCCTTTATGTAAGAAAACCTTCTCCTGCTGCTTCCTGGCCTGAAGCAGCAGTGTATAGATGGGCGTCTGTGTTCCTGGGTTCTTTCCTGCTCCTGATCTGCCTCCCTTCATGTAAGAAAACCTACTTTTTCTGCTTCCTGGCCTGGAGCAGCAGTGTATAGATGGGTGTCTGTGTTCCTGGGTTCTTTCCTGCTCCTGATCTGCCTCCCTTCATGTAAGAAAACCTTCTTTTTCTGCTTCCTGGCCTGGAGCAGCAGTGTATAGATGGGCGTCTGTGTTCCTGGGTTCTTTCCTGCTCCTGATCTGCCTCCCTTCATGTAAGAAAACCTTCTCCTGCTGCTTGCTGGCATGAAGTAGTTATATGCTAATATGTGGATTATTTAAATAACAATAAATTATTAGCAGTACGTAGGAGAAAAATTTAGTAATAACGAAATAAAATGTGGAAGAGAGAGAGAGAGAGAGAGAGAGAGAGAGAGAGAGAGAGAGAGAGAGAGAGAGAGAGAGAGAGAGAGAGAGAGAGAGAGAGAGAGAGAGAGAGAGAGAGAGAGAGAGAGAGAGAGAGAGAGAGAGAGAGAGAGAGAGAGAGAGAAAAAGAGAGATCCCTTTCCTGCTACACATTTTTGCTTCCTCAGTCTTTTTTTTTTTTTTTTTACATCAAAGGATCCAGCTCAAGTGCAACAAAAAAAAGCCCGCTACTCGCCTCTCCCACAAAAGTAAAAAGTAAAGAGTAGCCAGAAGAGAGGTCAATTTCGGGTGGAGAGGTGTCTTGATACACATCTTGAAAGAGGTCATGTCATAGGCAGGAGGAAATACAGACGAAGGAAGGCTTCTCCAGAGTTTACCAGTGAAAGGGATGAAAGAATGGAGATTCTGGTTAACTCTTGCATGAGGGGTTTGGACAGAATAGGGATGAGCATGAGTAGAAAGTCGTGTGCAGCGGGGCCACTTGAGGGGGGGAAGCATGCAGTTTGCAAGTTCAGAAGAGCAATTAGCGTGAAAATATCGATATAAGATAGAAAGAGGCAACATGTCGGCCGAATTTAAAAGTCAGTAGGAGGAGGAGAGCTGATGAGACAAAGAGCCTTAGACTCCACTCTGTCCAGAAGAGCTGTGTGGGTGGAGCCCCCCCACACGAGATGCATACTCCATACGAGGGTGGACAAGGCCCCTGTATATGGATAGCAACTGCGCGGGGGAGAACTGGCGGAGACAATACAGAGCGCCCAACCTCGAGGAAGTTGATTTAGCGAGAGAGGAGATGTGAAGTTTCCAGTTGAAATTTTGAGTTAAGGATAGACCGAAGATGTTTAGCGTTGAAGGTGACAGCTGAGTGTTGTTGAAGAATAGTGGATAGGTGTTTGGAAGTTTGTGTTGTGTGGACAGGTGGAGAAACTGGGTTTTTGAGGCATTGAAGGACACAAGGTTCCTTTTACCCCAATCGGAAATGATAGCAAGGTCTGAGGCTAAGCGTTCTGCAGCCTCCAGTCTGGAGTCTTGTAATTCATGTTGAGAGGGTCTTCTGTTGATAGAAGTTGAATAATGCAGAGTGGAGTCATCAGCGTATGAGTGGATAAGATAGTTGTTATGGAAAGAAGATCATTGATGAATAACAGGAAGAGAGTGGGTGATGGAACAGAGCCCTGTGGAGCACCACTGTTGATAGGTTTAGGGCAAGGACAGTGACCGTCTACCACAGCAGAGATAGAACGGCCGGAAAGGAAACTGGAGATAAAGAAACAGAGAGGGATAGAATCCAAAAGAGTAAACATGACTCCCTTAGATGCAGTGTGTCCTAAACCTGCCTGATCATGTTCCTGGTTGATGTGTTCCTGCCATGAAGTACAAACCATTGCTATCTGAAGCTCCTCCGCTGCTTCCCTGCCTGTGCTTAGGGCGTCCACACCCTTGGTTGACACACTCACCATTTAACCTCCACTCACGAAGCTTTTTTTGTATTGTTTTGTTTTTTATATAATGAAATGCAAAAATTACAGTTTGCGCCCCCTCCATGTAACGCCTCTTGCCACCCCCTGCCCTGATGCCATAGAACACTGTGTTACTGATGGCCTTGCAACACATGACCATATAATTATGTGTGTGTGTGTGTGTGTGTGTGTGTGTGTGTGTGTGTGTGTGTGTGTGTGTGTGTAGTACAGGGGATCCTTGGGTTACAACATCCTCAACCTACAACGTTTGGAGGTTGCAACGTAACCCCCGTACATTATTAAAAATCCTTGTTTCGAGTTACGACACTTGTGTCAAATTACGAACTCCACCTGGGACTATATAATACCAGGCTGCCAGTGAAGGGATATCCAGCACACCAGTACCATGTGGGAAGCACTCCACTATCCACCACAGAAACAGAGAAAGACATGGCACTATATGTTATCAGGCTGCCAATGAAGGGATATCCATCACACCAATACCATGTGGGAAGCACTCCACTATCCACCACAGAAACAGAGAAAGACATGGCACTATATGTTATCAGGCTACCAGTGAAGGGATATCCAGTACACCAATACCATGTGGGAAGCACTCCACTATCCACCACAGAAACAGAGAAAGACATGGCACTATATGTTACCAGGCTACCAGTGGTACTGGGGATGTGTTACGAGTGGGGTCCCACAAGGTTCGGTATTAGGTCCACTTTTGTTTATTATTTATATCAATGACTTAGATACAGGAATTAGTAGTGATGTTAGTAAATTTGCAGATGATACCAAGATCGGTAGAGTAATTGAGTCGGATCAGGACGCTAGTATTCTCCAAGGTGAACTCAACAGATTATATGACTGGGCGGATAAATGGCAGATGGAGTTCAATGTAGGGAAGTGCAGTATTCTGAGTGTGGTAGGAACAACCCTCACATAACTATTGCTTAAATGACACTCATAAGTAGGTCTGGGGTGAGAGGATTTAGGGGTCTTAGTGAGCTCTGATCTCCGTCCAAGGGCACAATGCATTCAAGCTAGAAATCGAGCTAATAGGGTACTGGGATTTATTTCAAGGAGCGTAAGCAACAGAAGCCCCGAAGTCTTCCTCAAACTATATTTAGCATTAGTTAGACCTCATCTTGACTATGCGGCTCAGTTCTGGTCACCTTACTATAGAATGGATATCAAAATGTTAGAATCGGTGCAGAGGAGAATGACTAAGATGATTCAGGGGTTGAGAAACTTGCCATACGAGGAAAGACTCAAACAGTTAAACTTGCATTCTCTAGAAAGGCGAAGGGTGCGTGGAGACATGATCGAGGTTTATAAATGGATGAAGGGCTTTAATAAGGGAGACATTCATAAGGTTTTGTTGGTAAGAGAACCGGGTAGGACACGAAGTAACGGGTTTAAACTGGATAAATTCAGATTCAACAGGGACATAGGCAAAAATTGGTTTACTAACAGGGTGGTGGATGAGTGGAATAGGCTTAGCAGTCATGTGGTGAGTGCCAATACAATTGTCACATTCAAAAATAGACTAGATAAATTCATGGACAGCGATATTAGGTGGGGTTAGATACACGGGAGCTTAGGGTCAAAGGAGCTGCCTCGTACAGGCCTGCCGGCCTCTTGCAGACTCCTGCGTTCTTATGTTCTTATGTTCTTATGTAACTCCTCTGGCTTGGGTTATAAGTCCATCTTTATTTAGTAGCCTAATGTATAAGGCTGCATGGTCTTCATTTTCATGGGTACCAATGTCATTATAATATGCTGAAGACATTTTCCTACAGTATTCTCTAAACCTGTTTTGACCCTCAAGCAAAATGAAACACGTTTACATGGCCTTAGTAGTTTACTGTATTATTTTTTTAATCAATAATAAGTATCTAAATGAAATTAAATGTTATTGAATTATAATCATTGATGACTTATCTTCACAATACCTTGGAATCGCACAGAAGATTTATTGCAGCAATAGTGTGTGTGTGTGTGTGTGTGTGTGTGTGTGTGTGTGTGTGTGTGTGTGTGTGTGTGTGTTAACACAATAAAGAGAGCAGCCCGGCGAGTAATGGAATCAGGATCCCCTCCACCCCCAGATAATTAGTTTACACTAATTTTCTCTCCATATGCTAAAGTTTACTGCAAGCAGGTAACGGAAAGGAAGCAACGTGCCTTTGCATTGATGGAGCTTGGGTAGTGTGTCAGCCACGTGGCCCATGACAAGTATATCAAGGCTCATGACGTTCAGGAGGCAGCGTCCCTCCCTGCAGGCAAGGGTCAGGCGATGAAGGGATATGTAGGTAATAGAAAGACTTCCCCAACTGCTGCCGATAATGTTTTACAGCGAAAAGTATTGTTAAATCCATCCATCACAGCAGCAACACTCAAAGAGAAGCACCCAGACTTGTGTGAAGTCTCTCGGTACCCTCTGAGCGCTGCCGCCTCTCAAGGTCGTCAGCAGCCCGCCGTGACACGCATATATCACAGGCTACGTGGGTTACTGAGTGCCTATGCTGAGACAGTGGCTGATCGTAAGGCTAATAATAATCTCCTGTCACCTTCTAACGGCACATTCCAACGGCTGATGACCAAATTATGGTAAAGTGTAAGGGCGTAATGGTGGGTTGGCGATACCTGTTGATGTAGACACAAACTGTCTCATATTTATTTTCCCACAGCTCGTTGGCTGCCGGCTCCCTGCTGGCTGTTAGGGGAAGGTGTGCAGGTCTGAAACAAGTGTGCTCAGTTTCAGTGAACGACCCGTATGGCTGTGCAACAGAAATACAAAAGAGAGCGTGTGCCAGCGTTTGAAAAGCACGGCGAGAACAGGGCCAATAATGGCATCCAAATCTTAGGTTGTTGGAACTCTCTCTATCAAGGGACTCTAACCTCGCCCACCCTGCCACCCCTTCCCTGGCCATCCCTCCGGGCAAGTCTTTATACAGGGCCCTTCCCATGTGAAGTACCTCATGGTAGGATCCATTGGCCTCCTCCACTTTAGATTGTCTCTTGGTGCCCCTGGAACCAGGGCCATGGAGACCAACACACAATGTGGCCTGAAGCAACATTAAAGTCATTCAAGACAAGAGAGGAGGCAGTGGCTGAGTGGTTAGCGTGCCACTCCCATGTTTGCCACGTTGTGGATGATGTGGGCTAGAATCCGCCGCTACCACCTGGGAATTTTTCAGTCACCGCTGAGTGGCCTGAGACTACCCACATGCTCTCCTGAAGACCACCCATCAACCCGGACTCTACAAGAACTGTACAAGTGAATCAATAATGAGCTCGGGGGGCAGCATGAGCCAACTATAGACGGCGGCACCATAAACACCTGCCTGCACCATAACAGGCTTGGGCCGACCACCAGGCCCAACCAAGAAAGCCTACTGGCACTACAGGCCAGGACGTAGAAGGGGCACTATAAGTGTTTCCCACCTATCAGTAGCAGCACACAGTGTGAATAGACATGAAGCTCCAGGTGCCTCAGACTCACCTGTACTACACACTCAGTCAGTCGCCTCAACAACAAATGCTACAGTTGGCTGGAGGTGCCTAGAGCCACCCCCTAGACACTCACCTTTGGTCAATCTATATGCGCCCTTCAGAGTAGTGCCGGGGCTCTAAAGAGCATGGGATCAGTCACTATGATTCTCAAAGATGACCAGGAAACAGATGTGTGATGAGACTTACAGGAAACACTATTTAACAGATAACTGGAGGAGGGAAGGGAAGGGATGGTGTGATATCTGGCAGAGCTTCATAACCTCTGTATCACTCAGTATAAAGGACTAGCTGAGGAGTGAAGGGTGTAGTATCAGGCTGGGCCTCATGCAGTACACCATGTAATAAACTAATATTAAAGCCTTGATATAATGTACTAATTGACAGGTGAAAGGAAGGGATGGTGTAGTAAATGGCAGGACTGTATACATAAGTTCTCTATTTAACAAACCAATTACCAGAGCACCAAGTCTCCTACCCTGAAGCAAATCACAGTAATGCTGAAGTCTAACACCTCTTCTCTTCTTTCATTCTCAGCAGTAACCAGGAAGCTGATGTGTCATGAGACTTACAGTAAACTGTGTAACAGACTCATTGGGGATGAAGATAAGGGGGGGTGACATACCTGGCAGAGCTTCCTTCATACAGTAACCTGTGTAACAGACTCATTGGGGTGAAGGGAAGGGACGGTGTCATACCTGGCAGAGCTTCCTTCATACAGTAACCTGTGTAACAGACTCATTGGGGTGAAGGGAAGGGACGGTGTCATACCTGGCAGAGCTTCCTTCATACAGTAACCTGTGTAACAGACTCATTGGGGTGAAGGGAAGGGACGGTGTCATACCTGGCAGAGCTTCCTTCATACAGTAACCTGTGTAACAGACTCATTGGGGGTGAAGGGAAGGGGCGGTGTCATACCTGGCAGAGCTTCCTTCATACAGTAACCTGTGTAACAGACTCATTGCTTTTTTATTTCATTCCCTTTCCTTGCCTGCTCTTTTTCTTCCCGCTTTTCCTTTTACTTTCCCAATACTTCCTTTCCTTCTCTTCCTTTCTTTCCTTTCTTTTTCTATTACGGTAAACTACTTTTCTATCACAGACTCATTGCATTTTTAATTCATTCCCTTTCCTTGCCTGCTCCTTTTCTTCCTTCCTTTCCTTTTACTTTCTGTCTATTTCCTTCCCTTCTCTTCCTCTCTTTTCTATTACAGTCTCACATCCTGAAGCCCTAAGTCTGGCAGATGACAGCAATGCTTAACTCTAATGCCTACTCTATTCTCTCAGGCTTTGCTTCATCAACTGAAGGCTGCGGAGGGGAGCGACCTGTGGGTGCGGCGAGCGGCCGTCAGCAACATGTCCTCAATCCTCGGCTCCATCCAGAACAACGACCGAGGTGGACTCTACCCGTACAGGGCCAGCAAGGTACTTCAGAGCTTGTCTCCCGAAATGTCATAATTATATAAGGAAATGCTAAAGAAAGGAATGAAAAAAAAATGAGGTTGCAGTTATGGATACAAATTTAATACATCTCAGCCAGACGTTATATTCGTCCTGATTTACGAATTACAGTTTGGCTTTGGTTAACTCTTGCATCAGAAAGTTGGACAGCATAGGGCTTGAGGAAAAAGTCTTGGGTAGAGAGGCCACATGAAGGGTCTCTAAAAGCATTCAGTTGCTATGCTTTTCTTAACCTGGTAGCAGCGGGGATCATGTTTCTTAATGGTCCCTCCAAGCGAGAAAAATGAGAAAAAATCACCCCTCACTCAAACCATTTCATAATATATACCAAAGGATTTGTGATCAGATTATGTATCATCTGTTTTGGGGGGTTTATATCATGGCACAAATTTGGCCCATCGCTGCTACACGGTAAAGCCACAAATTTGACCCGTCGCTGCTACATGGTAAAGCCACAAATTTAACCCATCGCTGTTACACGGTAAAGCCACAAATTTAACCCATCGCTGCTACATGGTAAAGCCACAAATTTAACCCATCGCTGTTACACGGTAAAGCCACAAATTTGTCCCATCGCTGCTACCGGGTTAAGAGTATACAGCATGAAAATAGCATTGCAAGGTGATGGTAAGTGGAGCAATACTGTGGGAGACTTTGATGAGGGTGATGAGGCCCACTAAGGTATATTTGTACAAAGGTTAGTGCCATGGAAAAGAAGGGAAGGGAAGGAAATGAAACGTAAGGAAAGGGAAGGGAAGGAAAGAAAAGCAAAGGAAAGGGAAGGGAAGGGAAGGGAAGGGAACGGAAGGGAAGGAAAGGAAACGAAAGGAAAGAAAAACAAAGGGAAGGGAAGGGAACGGAAAGGAAAGAAAAAAGGAAAGGAAAGGAAAAAGGAAGGGAACGGAAAGAGCAAGAAAGGAAAGAAAAAAAATAACGTAATAGAAAAATAAAGGAAGAGGAGAGAAGGAAATAGAGGGAAAGGAAAAGGAAGAAAAAGAGTAGGAAAGGAAAGGGAATAAGATAAAAAGAAAACAATAGAAAAAAATAAGAGAAGGGAAGGGACGGGAAACAGAATGAAGAGACCAAGGTTGTAACGCGTCCATCTGAGAATTACCTTAAACCCCTTTGAGACATAGGTTGGTATTCTGGCACGCATCCGCCTCTCACGTCAACTCTTCCCAAAGGCCAAACAGTAGATTGATGGGGTTCTCCTGAGTGATGGTCTCGTGTAAAAGTCCCCCTCCAGCAAGGTTGTGACGAGTCCTTTTGAGGAACAATTTTAACAACCTTTGAGAAGTAGGTCGGTATTCTCAGACTTCCGCTTCTCACGTCAACTCTTTCCAAAGGCCACAAAGGAGATCAATTACATCCTCATGAGTCTTCTTCCATATTCATGATGCAGAAGCCTCGTCAAACTATCACCAAGGTCATAAAACTACCCATGGAACTGCCCACAACTCTTTTGAGAACCTTGTCAAATGGGTGTGTTTGGGCACTTGAATGTCTCCCAGCAGGATCGGCTGACTTGCCCCAGCCGTGAGTTACGTGGGTGCCCCTTGGCCTCCTCCACGCAGGGTTTTCTCGTACAGACAACCCCATGAGCAGGATCAACATCCAGGAGGCGTGCCACGTGCCCATATACCTGGAGTTGGCGTTCACGGACTAAGCTGGCAACAGGCCTCGATTCAGTTTCCTGGAATAGTCGCTGGTTTGATACGAGGTTGTTCCAGCAATACCCTGTGATCCTGCGAAGGCACTTGGCACCAAAGGCATCGACGTGCCTCTCCAAGTCACTGTTCAGTGTCCGTGTGGGCCGGGCCCGTCCGTTGAGTGACTTCCTGGTGAGACCTACCACTGTCATGCACTGTGCTACCAAGGTATGTGAAACATCTGGGGACTTGGACATCCTCACCACATGCATGGACAGACTGAACTGTGTCATCCAGAAAGCCTCCAAACACCTGGACCTTGGTTCTGGCCCAGGAGGCCTTCAGCCCCAGCAGCTACAAGTCCTAAACACTGAGAGCCATCATCAGAACCTCCAGCAATTCTGAGAAAAGTGTATACAGCATCATCAGCAAAAACAAGATCAGTGACCGTGATGTGCGAAGCAAGGTGTCCCAAAGCTTGGTGCACTAGTGTAGACCATGGGCAGTATTACACATGAACAACATGTGTCCTCAAGGCCTCCTGCTTACATCTGTGAATGGACGACACGTCTACATCTGGGGAAACAGACCAAGGTGAAAACAAAAGAGTTGGGAAACTGCCTGTAATGTGCCATTCCCTCAAAGAGAAGAAATATTTTAAAAAAGATCAAATTTAGTTTCCGGTGTCTTTTATTTGCCTCTCAAAAGAAATGAAGTGATAGGGAGAAGGAAATACAATAGGAGGAATCAGTGCTGTTCCAGAGTTTGCCAGTGAAAGGTATGAATGTCGTGGCCTATTGCGCTGGTAGGCTTCTTCCCGGTGGATCCTGATGGTCGGTCCAAGGCTTCTTCCCGGTGGGGCCTGATGGTCGGCCCAGCCCGTTCTGGCACAGGCGAGTGTTTATAGTGGCGCCATCCTGCATTGGCTCATGCTGCCCTCCCAGAGCTTTTTTAATCCTAGACTCTAGAGCCCGGGTTGGTAGGTGGTCTTCTGGACAGCATGTGGGTAGTTTTTAAGGCACTCGGCGGCAGCTGAAAAATCCCAGCTTGGCACTGGGCGGGGATTGAACTCACGTCGTCCTGAACACGGTGCCCACGCTATCCATTCAGCCCACTGGTCAACTCTTGCATAGTTAGTAAGGGATGAAAGAGTGGAAGTAATGTTTAACTCTTTCACTGATATATATGTTCTTTTTTTATAGGACCTTACTGCATAGAATGTTATAGGCTACTATACTTGGCGCCTCCCATGACTCTATCCATTCCTCTCCTCCCAGACGGCTCCCAACGCAATCACCAAGTTCCTGAGCATTGACCTGAGGGACAGCAACACCCTGGTGGGCAGCGTGTGGCCCGGCTGGGTGCAGACTGATATGAGTGGCCGCAACGCTCCCCTCACACCGGCACAGAGCATTGCCAACATCTGCATCTCCTCGGCCATATGAACGATGCACACCACGGACAGTTTTACCAGCAGGACGGCACCAAGCTACCCTGGTGATTGCTGTTTGTCGAGGTGATTCCGTTTTCTCTTGTCTGGTGCACTCTTTTCACTTTTTATTTTTCAACAGTAGAGGAGGCAAGAGCAAGGGTAAAGTAATGCACAAAAAGAAAAACTACCCCGGTGGTTGCTGGGTGTCAAGAGGGTAATATTGTTTTCCTCCTTTCTGGTGCAGTATTTTGTTTGTTCGTTATTTTCTACAGTGGAGGAGACAGGAACAATGTTGAACTAATGCATTGAAAGAAAATCTACCCTGGTGATTGCTGGGTGTCAAGAGGGTAATATTGTTTTCCTCCTTTCTGGTGCAGTATTTTGTTTGTCCGTTATTTTCTACAGTGGAGGAGACAGGAACAAGGCTGAACTAATGCATTGAAAGAAAAACCACCCCGGTGATTGCTGGGTGTCAAGAGGGTAATATTGTTTTCCTCCTTTCTGGTACAGTATTTTGTTTGTTCGTTATTTTCTACAGTGGAGAAGACAGGAACAAGGTTGAACTAATGCATTGAAAGAAAAACTACCCCGGTGATTGCTGGGCGTCAAGGTAATTCTGCTTGGCTCTCTTCTAGTCTAGTGCCTTCCTTTTTTACTACTCCAGGGAATGACCCAAGCTTATGAAACCCTTGTTAAATATGTGAGCTTGGGCACCAAAATGTTTAAAAAGAATGGCCATACAGTAAGTACCCATTACTGTAAGTCCTAACATACCCATTATTAATCCAAAGTAATATTTCAGATGGTTGTGCTGCTAGCTAGAGGCCGCCAAGGACCTGAGAACAGCATGCAGGCTCAACACTGCTGGACAGACCAACACAAGTGGCTCGGGAAGTGCAGCCGTCCAGGCCGGTGTGAGCCTTGCTGTGTTGTGCCAAACTCTGTGTACATAAGACAGAAGTAAGTTGTGCAGTGTAAAAAGCCATTAGGTAGTGTAGTATCTGTACATTTCCGTAAATAAAGACTGATGCAATATTTTCACATCATGCTGCCTGTTGAGAAAAGGAAAGGCTCACAGAATAGCGGGGAAAGTAATGGAATGAACTGAGGCTTGTTTGATATGTAGGAAATAACTGAGTTTAAATCATCATTAGTAACCTGACTGGGCCTTTGTAATGAAAGGGGTTCCACAAGGCTCTGTATTGGGTCCTCTGTTTATTATTTATGTTGGTGACTTGGGTTTGAAAATAACACCAGATTTTTGAAGCAACATGTTAGTATTTATTAAGAGTTTTGTGGCTTGCTTGACTTTTTACTCCATTTTGGGGACAGTTAGAGGTGTTGGATTTTCAGGTTTAAGTGGAGATGAGGAAGGGAGGGTGGAAGAAGGGGACAACTAGTAATAGGGAATAGAGGGGAAGGGTGTGAGATGGGGTGAGGTAGAGTAGAGGAAGAAAGGGAGGAGTACTAGAAGAGAAGAGGAAAGAAGGAAAAGTGTCAGGTAGAGGTTTGTGGGGCGAAGATGGAAGGCATTGGAGGGCAGAGAGGGGAACAGACGCGGGAGAAGGAGAGTGCTGGGGAGGAGTTCGGAGTGAGGAAAGGGAGAAATGGGGGAAGTTGTAGAAAGGGAAGGAAGATAACAGGAACAAAAGCGACGAAAAGAAAGGGCAGAGAGAGAACTTTGAATCAGGAAAGAAAGAAAAGAGAAAGTGAATGAAAGAAAACAGATGGTACAAAACAGGAGCTAAAGAAAGACAGATCAGACCACGCCGGACAACAATAATCACGACTAGGGAAGACTGGTGAAATAGAAGCTTGAGCCTAACACTAACACTAATGAAAGGGGACAGAGGAAGGCGACAACGTTAACCAAGGCGAGGAGGAGCCTAGCGTGATGAGACAGAAACGAGGTGGCGGCAGAGCGATGGGCGGGGGACTGAAACGCACTAAGAGAAGAACCAGCGAGATGAAACAAGGAAGGGGCTGGCTGGTAAAGGGTCTGAATCTACACGAATATGTCTGAACAGTGAGGGAGATGTAGATAAGTGGAAGAGGAGAGAAAGGAGAAGGGGAAGAGGCAGAACACAAGGAGAGAAAAAGAGCATGGAATGAGGGAAAAATTGAGGAATGAGAGGAAGGTGAAAGGGAAAGAAAGGAAACAACCCCTAGAAAAGCAAACAAGGAGATTAGGGAAAAGAAAGGGAGAGAAAGGAAAGGGGAACAGGGGATGGGAAGGCAGAACACTAAGAACAGAGGCTAGGCAAAGGATAGGAAGGGAGAGGGACAATCGGGCAGGAAGATTAAGGAAGAGGGAGGAAAAGTGGAAGGAGAGGGGACAGAGGACAGACGAAGAACAGGGATGAGGTGAAGACAAGGTAGTATAAACAACAAGGCAATGGTGGCAAGGTTGAACAGTGTGGGAGATGAGGAAAATAGGCCAAGAATGGAAAACAAGGGAGATTAAGGAAGACAGGGAAAGAGAGAGGGAAAGGGAGAAGAGGAAGGGACGGGGAACAGGGATGA